>NC_092713.1:9264280-9338926 GCF_047496885.1 Scyliorhinus torazame
TGATGGTATGTGCAGATGATGGTATATGCGTATATTCGGTCGGCCTCAGGCCCTCCTTCCCTTGGGCAGGTCCATGATCCTCAAATGTTGTCGTCTCGACTTGTTCTCCAGGTCCTCCGTTGCTTGACGTCTATCCCATATAGCACCTTGGTTGTGCCACACAACATGATGGACATTGAATCCCTCATCCAGAGTACATTCTTCACCCTTGCCACCCACTCAGTGCTCCTCCAAGTAGTGTTCAATATGGAGGAGGAGTACAGATTCATCAGCTGAGCAGGGATGGCATGTGGTAATCAGCAGGTCATGGGTTCCAGAGTTGATCTGACGGACTCAGGGCAACTCCCTCCCAACTGTATATCACTGTGCTGCCACCTCTGCTGGGTCTGTCCTGCCAGTGGTGATGGTGGCGTACCACAGAAAATAGGAGTAGGCCATTCGACCCTTTCAGCCTGCTCTGCCGTCATGGCTGATCATCCAAATCACTAACCTGTTCCTACCTTCCCCCACATCCTTTGATCTTTTTTGCCCCAAGTGCTACATCTAACTACTTCTTGAAAACACTCATTGTTTTGGCCTCAACTATTCCTGTGGTAGCAAATTCCACAGGCTCATGACTCTGGTGAAGAAATTTCCCCCCTGAATGATTCACCCCGTATCCTCAGACTGTGATTCTTGATTCTGGGCCCCCCACCATCGGAACACCATGTCTGGTCCTGTTAGAATTTCGTAGGTTTCCATGAAATCCCTCCTCATTCTTAATAAAATCCTAACCGACTAAACCTCTCCTCGTATGTCAGTCCCACCACCCCAGAATCTGTCTGGTAAACCTTTGTGACATGTTCAGACTGGAGTCCAGTTACTAGTGGTGTACCACAAGGATCTGTTTTGGGGCCACTGCTGTTTGTCATCTTTATAAATGACCTGGAGGAGGGCATAGAAGGATGAGTGAGTAAATTTGCAGATGACACTAAAGTCGGTGGAGTTGTGGACAGTGTGGATGGATGTTACAAGTTACAGAGGGACATAGATAAGCTGCAGCGCTGGGCTGAGAGGTGGCAAATGGAGTTTAATGCAGAAAAGTGTGAGGTGATTCATCTTGGAAGGAATAACAGGAAGACAGAGTACTGGGCTAATGGTAAGATTTTTGGCAGTGTGGATGAGCAGAGAGATCTTGGTGTCCATGTACATAGATCCCTGAAAGTTGCCGCCCAGGTTGAGAGGGTTGTTAAGGCGTACGGTGTGTTAGCTTTTATTGGTAGAGGGATTGAGTTTCGGAGCCATGAGGTCGTGTTGCAGCTGTACAAAACTCCGGTGCGGCTGCATTTGGGAGTATTGCGTGCAATTCTGGTCGCCGCATAATAGGAAGGATGTGGAAGTATTGGAAAGGGTGCAGAGGAGATTTACCAGAATGTTGGCCTGGTATGGAGGGAAGATCTTATGAGGAAAGGCTGAGGGACTTGAGGCTGTTTTCATTAAAGAGAAGAAGGTTAAGAGGTGACTTAATTGAGGCATACAAGATGATCAGAGGATTGGATCGGGTGGACAGTGAGAGCCTTCTTCCGCGGATGGTGATGTCTAGCACGAGGGGACATAGCTTTAAATTGAGGGGAGATCGATATAAGACAGATGTCAGAGGTAGGTTCTTTACTCAGAGAGTAGTAAGGGCGTGGAATGCCCTGACTCCAACAGTAGTGGACTCACCAACACTAAGGACATTCAAATGGTCATTGGATAGACATATGGACGATAAGGGAATAGTGTAGATGGGCTTTAGAGTGGTTTCACAGGTCGGCGCAACATCGAGGGCCGAAGGGCCTGTACTGCGCTGTAATGTTCTATGACACTCCCTTTATGGCACGAATATTCTTTCTCAGGCATGTCCTAGACATTATCTGTACGGTGTGATTCTGTGAGTGTGACTATGTCAGGCTGTTGCTTCACCAGTCTGTGAGACAGCTCGCCCAACTTTGGCACAAGCCCCCCGATGTTAGTAAGGAGGAGTTTGCAGGGGTCAACAAGGCTGGGTTTGCCGGTCATTTCCAGTGCCTTGGTCGATGCTGGATGGTCCCCAGTTTCATTCCTTTATGCCCCATTTGTAGTGGTTGAATACAACTGAGAGTGATCTGCTAGGCCGTTTCAGCGGGCCTGTAAGAGTCAGACACATTGCTGTGGTCTGGAGTCACATGTAGGCCAGACCAGGTAAGGGTGGCAGATTTCCTTCACAAAAGGACATCAGTGAACCAGGTGGGCTTTTACGACAATTGACGATAGTCTTCCATGGTCACCATTAGACTTTTAATTCCAGATACTTTATTGGGTTTAAATTCCAACATCTGCCTTGGATTTCTGGATTACTAGTCCAGTGATATCTTTTCCCCAGCCTCCCAGTTGCTATGGCCACTGGTGCTATGATTATGCTGTATTTTTGTGAGGCTCTATGATACCTGACAGAGTCTGTACGGCACTAGCTTGGCAACCTGGAGAAACAATCGCTCAGATTGAACTGCCCAGACCAGTTTGAAAGAAGCAGGTTTCGTTCAGAGGGGAACGTGGTTTATATTTGTAAAATAGTCTACAGGTAATGATTTCATGAGCAGGTCTTTATTACCTGCTCTCCGTTCTTGTAATGATGCCGAATAACCATTTATTTTGGAGGGGCTAGATTTGCCTCAGTTTTGCCGTGAGTTCAGTGTGACTGAGCAGGCTGGGGCGGGGCGACCAGATAGAAATCTTTATAGGTCGGGAGGCATTTGATGATCTAACTGCAGTGTTGAAGGAGGCTCCAGGGGCTGTTATTCTGTCTTAAACTCAGAGAGTTGAGAGAAGGGATTGATAACAAATTCTGGCAGTGCCAGTGGCTCCCAGGTAAAAGAACTGAAAGGCAAGATGTGGAATTTGCTACCTACCACAGGATGTGGTTAAGGTGAATAGTATAGATACGTTTCAGGGGAAGCTGGAGTTCTGCTGGTGGAGCTAAAGAGGGTCCTGTGGATAATAGATGGCATGGTTGCTTTGTGATGCCCACTTCAAACACTTGGGCACAGAACTCACTTATGCTGCTGGAGATGCTCGTTTTGGGTGACACTTTAAACTATGGCTGGGCTCTGATAAGGTTTGGCGCCTCGGCCCAGACTCATCCATTACTGGGAAACAGTTTATGAATTCCTTTCTAAACCCTCAATCAAATCTTTAAAATTCCTTTGATATGGTAACCATAACCGAGAACATGAATGGAAAGGACTGGAAGTGAAATGTCTCCAGCTGCTGATGTTTAGACAGGAAAGTTGTGGAACTTGCCTTTGTAATATTCCTCTGTCAACTTTGTTGAAACAAGCCCTTTGTTTACACAAAGATCCAGAAAGTACAGATGTTGTTCATTCTAGGAGGAAAATGCAAATACAGGATGCTCACACCGCGGCAAACATTTAGCATGACCACGGCAGAATGCAGGCTGCAGCAAGCGTTAAGCAGATCTCATTTCATGATACCATCACTGCCGGCCTCCTGTCACACCCTACTGTCTCTTTCCCCCCCCCCTCCCCCAATCCCCCACACATCTCCTAACCCCCCCACTGTCCCCACCCATCTCCTAACCCCCCCCCACTGTCCCCACCCATCTCCTAACCCCCCCCCCCCACTGTCCCCACCCATCTCCTAACCCCCCCCACTGTCCACACACATCCCCTAACCCCCACTGTCCCCACCCATCTCCTAACCCCCCCCCCACTGTCCCCACCCATCTCCTAACCCCCCCCCACTGTCCCCACCCATCTCCTAACCCCCCCCCCCACTGTCCCCACCCATCTCCTAACCCCCCCACTGTCCCCACCCATCTCCTAACCCCCCCACTGTCCCCACCCATCTCCTAACCCCCCCACTGTCCCCACCCATCTCCTAACCCCCCCCCACTGTCCACACCCATCCCCTAACCCCCACTGGCCCCACCCGTCTCCTAAGCCCCCCCACTATCCCCACCCATCCCCTAACCCCCACTGTCCCCACCCATCTCCAAAACCCCCATTGTCCCCACCCATCTCCTAACCCCCACTGTCCCCACCCATCTCCTAACCCCCACTGTCCCCACCCATCTCCTAACCCCCACTGTCTCCACCCATCTCCTAACCCCCCACTGTCCCCACCCATCTCCTAACCCCCACTGTCCCCACCCATCTCCTAACCCCCACTGTCCCCACCCATCTCCTAACCCCCCCCACCGTCCCCACCCATCTCCTAACCCCCCCCCACTGTCCCCACCATCTCCTAACCCCCCCCCCCACTCTCCCCCACCATCTCCTAACCCCCCCCCCCCACTCTCCCCACCATCTCCTAACCCCCCCCATCTGTCCCCACCCATCTCTTAACCCCCCCCAACTTTCCCTACCCTAACTCCTCCTCCCCCACTCTCCCCACTCATCTCAACCCCCCCCCCCACCCACTGTCCCCCACCCATCTCCTAACCCCCACTGTCCCCCACCCATCTCCTAACCCCTCCCCCCGGCCACTGTCCCCACCCATCCCCTAACCCCCACTGTCCCCACCCATCTCCAAAACCCCCATTGTCCCCACCATCTCCTAACCCCCACTGTCCCCACCCATCTCCTAACCCCCCACTGTCCCCACCCATCTCCTAACCCCCCACTGTCCCCACCCATCTCCTAACCCCCCACTGTCCCCACCCATCTCCTAACCCCCACTGTCCCCCACCCATCTCCTAACCCGCACTGTCCACACCATCTCCTAACCCCCACTGTCCCCACCATCTCCTAACCCCCATTGTCCCCACCCATCTCCTAACCCCCACTGTCCCCACCCATCTCCTAACCCCCACTGTCCCCACCCATCTCCTAACCCCCACTGTCCCCACCCATCTCCTAACCCCCACTGTCCCCACCCATCTCCTAACCCCCACTGTCCCCACCCATCTCCTAACCCCCCACTGTCCCCACCCATCTCCTAACCCCCACTGTCCCCACCCATCTCCTAACCCCCACTGTCCCCACCTATCTCCTAACCCCCACTGTCCCCACCCATCTCCTAACCCCCACTGTCCCCACCCATCTCCTAACCCCCCCCCCCACTGTCCCCCACCATCTCCTAACCCCCCCCCCCACTCTCCCCACCATCTCCTAACCCCCCCCCACTCTCCCCACCATCTCCTAACCCCCCATTGTCCCCACCCATCTCTTAACCCCCCCCAACTGTCCCTACCCTAACTCCTCCGCCCCCACTCTCCCCACACATCTCAAACCCCCCCCCCCCCCCACTGTCCCCACCCATCTCCTAACCCCCACTGTCCCCACCCATCTCCTAACCCCTCCCCCCGGCCACTGTCCCCACCCATCCCCTAACCTCCACTGGCCCCACCCGCCTCCTAACCCCCCCCACTGTCCCCACCCATCTCCTAACCCCCCCACTGTCCCCCACCCATCTCCTAGCCCCCACTGTCCCCACCCATCTCCTAGCCCCCACTGTCCCCACCCATCTCCTAACACCCCCCCCCACTGTCCCCACCCATCTCCTAACCCCCCCCCACTGTCCCCACCCATCTCCTAACCCCCCCCACTGTCCCCACCCATCTCCTAACCCCCCGACTGTCCCCACCCATCTCCTAACCCCCCCACTGTCCCCCCCCATCTCTTAACCCCCCCAACTGTCCCTACCCATCTCCTAACTCCTCCCCCCCACTGTCCCCACTCATCTCTTAACCCCCCCCCCCACTGTCCCCCCCCCCCATCTCTTAACCCCCCCAACTGTCCCTACCCATCTCCTAACTCCTCCCCCCCACTGTCCCCACTCATCTCTTAACCCCCCCCCCACCCCACTGTCCCCACCCATCTCCCCCACTGCCCTCACCCATCTCCTAACCCCCCCCCCCCCCAATCCTCCACTGTCCCCACAATCTCCTAGCCCCACCCCACTGTCCCCACCCATCTCCTCATGCAGACACTAGCAAACTGTGACACTCCGGCTCCAGCTAAACCAAGCTCTTTCCTGTTCAGGTACCAAGTTTCCTGATGCATCCATGTTGCCATATTATCTGATCATTACGCCTGTGGTTAATTTGTTTCACAGGGCACCCCAGTGAAAGATGTGGTTCTCAAAGCCGATGCTCCCACTGTTCTGTTATTGGACAAACATTCTGATTACATCGCCTCATATGGATCGAAGAAGGATGATTATGTAGGTACAAAAGAATATCCTTTCGGACCATTAATACGCTCCATTCAAATAAGGTTGTAAGGAAAGCCCCAATACTTCCAGGCCAGTCAGTTTAACGTTAGTGGTGGGTGAACTTCGAGAAACAGTTGTTCAGGATAAAATTAGTAGTCACGTGAAAAAATGTGACTTGATGAGGAAGAGCCACCATGGATTTCTAATGGGGAAATCATGTTTAACTAACTTGCTGGAGTTTTTTGAGGAGGTAGCAGAAAAGATCATACAATTTACAGTGCAGAAGGAGGCCATTCGGCCCATCGAGTCTGCACCTGCTCTTAGACAGAGCACCCTCCCCAAGCCCACCCCTCCACCCCCATCTCCGTAACCCTGCAACCCCATCTAACCTAAGGGCAATTTAGCACGGCCAATCTACCTAACCTGCACATCTTTGGACTCAGGGGAAACCGGAGCACCCGGAGGAAACCCACGCACACACGGGGAGAACGTGCAGACTCCGCACAGACAGTGACCCAAGCTGGGAATCGAACCTGGGACCCTGGAGCTGTGAAGCCATAGTGCTAACCACTATGCTACCGTGCCTGCGCCCCTTGGCACAGTAGCACAGTGGATCGATGGTAGTGCTGTTGGTGTGGTATATGTGGACTTTCAGAAGGCATTCAATACAGTACCACACAACAGACTCAAAAAATGTTATAGCACGTGGGATAAAAGGTACAGGAACACCGTGTGGATACAAAACTGGCTGAATAATGGCCAATTAATATATTTTGGGTTGAGGAAGGTTTGTAGTGGTGTTCCCCAAAATCCGTATTGGGATCCTTCTGTTCCTGATGAATATTAATGATCTAAATCTCTGTGTGCAGGGGACAGTTTCAAAGTTTGTGGATGACACAAAACTTGGAATTGTAATAAAGAGAAGAGTACACTAGAACTTCCAAAGGAAATAGACAAGTTGGTGGAGTGGGCAGATAGGTGAAGTTCAATGTGGAGAAGTGTGAGGTGATGCATTTTGGAAAGAAGAACATAGACAATAGAAAATAAGGGGTGAAATTCTTAAAGGTGTGTAGGAGCAGCGGGACCTGGGTATCTATCATTGAAGGTGGCAGGACAGGTGGAGAGAGCAGTGAATAAAGCAGATGGGATTCTGGGAATTATTCATAGGGGCACGGGTCAAGAGTGAGGAGGTTATGGTGAACCTATACAAGGCACTAGTTCGACCCCAGCTGGAACATTGTGCACAGTTCTGGGCGCCACTCTATAGGAAGGATGTGAACACATTGGAGAGAGAGAGCAGAAGAGGTTTACAAGAATGATTCCAGGGATGAGAAACTTCAGTTATGAGGATAGATTGGAGAGGTTGGGACTGTTCTCCTTGGAGAGAAGAAGGCTGAGAGGAGATTTGATAGAGATGTTCAAAATCCTGAGGAGACCAGGCAGAGTGGATGGGGGGTGGGGGGAGGGGGGGAACTGTTCCTGCTGGGAAAAGGATCCAGAACGAGGGGACGCAGATTTGAAGTGCTTTGCAAACGAATCAAATGCGAGAAAAAACCTTTTCACCCCAGCGAGTGGTTGAGGTCTGGAATGCACGGCCTGGGAGTATGGTGGAGGCATGTTAAATCTAGAGGGTGTGAGCTGATTATTTGAATAGAAACAGTGTGTAGGGGTACGGGGAAAAGACAGGAATGGCACTATGTCATGATGCTGGTTTAGAGAGTTTGTGCAGACATGATGGGCTGAATGGCATCCTGTGCTGTAACAATTCTGTGATTAAATTAGATAATGGGTATTTAAAAAAAATATTTTAATTCTTTTTCACATTTTCTCCCAAATTTACACCCAACAATAATCAGTAACGAATGCAATGTCAATCCCCATATCAATAACAACGATCGTATCCTCTCACCAAACCCCAAACATTAGCCCGCATATTAACATAAACAAATGACAAAAAGGAATCAGGAATCACCCATAGTCACCATTAACACACACCGCCCCCCTCTCCCCCAACCCCCCTAATGTTCGATGTGAGTGATCCAATTCTGAAAAGTGCATAATGAATAACGGCCATGAATTGTAGAACCCCTCCATCCTTCCCCTCAGTTCAAATTTGACCTTTTCAAGCGTCAAGAATTCCAGCAGGTCCCCACGCCATGGCACAGGGTGGAGAGGTTGACCTCCACCCTAACAGGATCCACCTTTGGGCGATCAACGTCTGCCTCCGTGCCCGTTTCCAACCCCGGCTGGTTCGGCACCCCGAATACGGCCTCCTGAGGGCCCGGGTCCAGTTTCACGTGAACCTCTTTAGAGATTACCCTAAAAACCTCCTTCCAGTAATCCTCCAGCTTTGGACAGAACCAAATCATATGAACGTGGTTTGCGTGGCCACCCTTGCAACGCTCACACATATCATCTACCCCCTCAAAGAGCCGGCTCACCCTTGCCCTTGTGAGGTGTGCTCCATACACCACCTTCAGCTGTATCAGCCCCGGTCTCGCACACAAGGATGGGTATTTTAACTCCATCCAGCCACTTGCCTCGACTTGCAAAGCGGAGAGATCTGGAGAAAGGTAATTTACCTGAAACAATATCTCTTCTCACGTATGCTAACGGTGGCACAGTTCAACCCCGGCCTCAAGTGACTGTCTGTGTGGAGTTTGCACGTTCTCCCCGTGTCTGCGTGGGTTTCCTCCGGGTGCTCCGGTTTCCTCCCAAAGATGTGCAGGTTAGGTGGATTGGCCGTACTAAATTGCCCCTAGTGTCCAAGGGTTAGGTGGGGTTACTGAGTTATGGCGATAGGGTTGACGCCTGGATTAAGTTGGGTGCTCTTTCCCAGGGCCGGTGCAGATGCAATGGGCCGAATGGCCTCCTCCTGCACTGTCGATTCAATGCTACCAGAGCTGCTTTGCTTTTTCATCATTTAGTGCATTTCAGATCTTTAGATCTATCGACATTGCCTGTGACCTGAAGGGGATTCCTCATGCACTTTGTGCTGTGGCACATTTTATACTCACCTGAGAGGGCAGGCTCAGACTCAACTTGATTTCTTACCTCAATGACAGTGCACCCGGCAATACTTCTATGCTGACAGTGCAGCGCTCAGTCAGTGCTGACCCTCTGACAGTGCAGCGCTCCCCCAGTACTGACTCTCTGATAGTGCAGCACTCCCTCAGTACTGACTCTCTGATAGTGCAGCACTCACTCAGTACTGACCCTCTGACAGTGCGGCGCTCCCTCAGTACTGACTCTCTGATAGTGCAGCACTCACTCAGTACTGACCCTCTGACAGTGCAGCACTCACTCAGTACTGACCCTCTGACAGTGCAGCACTCCCTCAGTACTGCCCCTCTGACAGTTCGGCACTCCCTCAGTTCTGACCCTCTGACAGTGCAGCACTCCCTCAGTACTGACCCTCTGACAGTGCAGCACTCCCTCAGTACTGACCCTCTGACAGTTCGGCACTCCCTCAGTTCTGACCCTCTGACAGTGCAGCACTCCCTCAGTACTGACCCTCTGACAGTGCAGCACTCCCTCAGTACTGACCCTCTGACAGTGCAGCACTCCCTCAGTACTGACCCTCTGACAGTGCAGCACTCCCTCAGTTCTGACCCTCTGACAGTGCAGCACTCCCTCAGTACTGACCCTCTGACAGTGCAGCACTCCCTCAGTACTGACCCTCTGACAGTTCGGCACTCCCACAGTACTGACCCTCCGACAGTGCAGCACTCCCTCAGTACTGACCCTCTGACAGTGCGGCACTCTCTCAGTACTGACCCTCTGACAGTGCGGCACTCCCTCAGTACTGACCCTCTGACAGTGCAGCACTCACTCAGTGCTGACCCTCTGACAGTGCGGCACTCTCTCAGTACTGACCCTCTGACAGTGCGGCACTCTCTCAGTACTGACCCTCTGACAGTGCGGCACTCTCTCAGTACTGACCCTCCGACAGTGCGGCACTCCCTAAGTACTGACCCTCCGACAGTGCGGCACTCCCTCAGTACTGACCCTCTGACAGTACGGCACTCCCTCAGTACTGACCCTCTGACAGTGCGGCACTCCCTCAGTACTGACCCTCTGACAGTGCAGCACTCCCTCAGTACTGACCCTCTGACAGTGCGGCACTCCCTCAGTACTGACCCTCTGACAGTGCGGCACTCCCTCAGTACTGACCCTCTGACAGTGCAGCACTCCCTCAGTACTGACCCTCTGACAGTGCGGCACTCCCTCAGTTCTGACCCTCCGACAGTGGCCTGTCCTGCAGTGGAGCAGCAGCCTTGATCAGGTTTCTGGAAGCAGGCTGGAACATCCTGACTTCAGACACATGCCGGAGCTTTAATCATGAGTTGCATGTCGACCACAAGCTTGTCTAATCAGTTTATAAAACCCATTGCATGAAAATGACTTGCATTCTCACTAACCACATGCACTTGAACACATCTTGCAACTCACGTCCAAGAGCTGTAACATTGCAGCTACTTATTTTGATACTTGATGTTTTTAGTTGCTCATAAAACTTTGTGAGCAAGATTCCTGTCCCAGCCTCGCCTACCAATTGGTCGTTTTGATGATCTGTTCTGATTTACAAATAAACTGTTAAATTTTATTTGAGAAGTTTAATTTATAATGCACCTTTAACTGAAGCATCACAGGCCCTTCATCGGAGCAGACAGAGTTTGAATCCAAAAATCAATCTATTTCATGACCTCCGGTCATTCCAAAACACCTTATTACCAATGAAATAATTTCAGCTTATTCACCGCTAGAAAGTCGGAAACTAATGACAGCCTAAAAAAACGTAACCATAGAAGTAGCTTTTAAGTGCTCTTGTGACGCACCTTGTGAAATTTTACTGTGTTAAAGTCAATATACAAATGCAGGTCGAGGTAAAGTTGCCATAGTCCCAGGTGACGGCCGGTATAATTTTGTCTTTTAAGAAGCATTTAGACAGTTAAATTGGAAAGATGGGTAAAGAGGGATATGGGCCAAATGTGGGCAATTGGAACAAAGTGGTTAAAAGCTGGACGGCATGGACAAGTTGGGCCGAAGGGCCTGTTTTCATGCTGTGACTCTATGCCCATAGGCCACTTTCCCCTTTGAGTGGGGAGAGCTGACTGGTGGTGGTTTAACCTGAGGATCACCACACCTCAGGCAGGGGGAGAGACTGAGAAGACGCGACCTTCATGAATAACCTCAGCCGGTACAGGAATTGAACCCACGCTGCTGGACTCGCCCTGCATCACGAACCAGCTGATTAACCGGTTCCATATAAATGCAAGTTGTTAGTTAATGAACGTTGCACATGCAAGTTCCATCAGCTGTATTTCTTATATGATTCATTGTTATACACAAAAGTCATGTTACTGATCACAGTCTGGCTATGGTGAGGAATGGATCATGACCATGGTCACTGGTTCAGTGAATGAATAAAACCACATTTATTTTTAGATTTCATGCTGAGTCCAGAAGGCTCAACAATTTCAGACTAGAATCTCTTACTCCTGTTTTGTCTTTTCTTAGCATGTTTTGGTTGTCCTCTTATTTTTGCTTTTAAGCAGCAGGATGCCCATTTTTGGCGCATCCTTTATTTGTTTTCTTGCCTCCATCACCATTCCCTTTGGCCCTCTTCTGTTATTCATTCTCTTCCACCTCGTGCTCAAAACCTATTACATCTCTAACTATCGCCAGTTCTGATGGAAATGTAATTGTGCTGAAACAGTGAATGTGTTCTTGGATGCTGTCTTACCTGCTGACTGTTTCCAGCATTTTCTGTGTTTATTTAAGGTTTTCAACATTCTCAGTATTCTGCTTTTTGACATCCTCTTTACGTTGCATGGGATTCCCGAACTATTGCCAGAGTTCAGCAAATTACAAACCCGTGTATTGATTTGATTTACACAGAGCAGAAAGAGCCCTATTTATAACCTGCAACATCTACAATCTAGGAGCAACAGCTGCAATGAAACACTATCACCTCCCAAATTCCCCTGCCAAGCCACAACACCATGACGATTTGGGAAGGAACAGTCAGTTTTTCCTTCAGCATCGCTGGGCCAAAATCCCTCCTAAAAAACTTTGTGGAAGTCCCTTCACATGAACTGTAGCAGTTCAAGAAGAAAGCCCATTACCACCCTTCCAAGAGACAATTAGTGGTAGGAGATAATTGCCCACATCTCTTATTAAATAAATTACAGGAACATGTATTGAAACGGTTGTCCCCTATGATCACGACACTTGGTTTAAAAGCGGCACGGTCGCACAGTGGTTAGCACTGTTGCTTCACAGCGCCAGGGTCCCAGGTTCGATTCCTGGCTTGGGTCACTGTCTGTGCGGTGTCTGCACGTTCTCCCCGTGTGTGTGTGGGTTCACTCCGGGTGCTCCAAAGACATCCCGAAAGACGTGCTGTTAGGTAATTTGGACATTCTGAATTCTCCCTCTGTGTACCCGAACAGGCGCCGGAATGTGGCGACTAGGGGCTTTTCACACTAACTTCATTGCAGTGTTAATGTAAGCTGACTTGTGACAATAAAGATTATTTTTAAAAACTGAGTAAATCCGAACGATCTTTCTTTGCCACATGGAATTATCTGATATTTTTCAATAGAATCAGCAACACTGCTTTTATATCAAGTATATTCCATAGTAAGACACCTTTTCTGGTGTAACTCATTCATCATTTTTGCCGTCAGCTGAGTTGAGGTATACACAATCTGTCCAGGACACATTTAAGTATTTGAATTCTGAGTGTTAGTGTGTAAGTAAAACGATTGGGCTTGCAGATTGACCATTAATGTTCCTTGCTGTGTTGCTATTAGGAGTACTGCATGTCTGAATATTTGAGAATGAGTGGAATCTACTGGGGTCTGACGGTTATGGATCTAATGAGACAGCTGCATCGTATGAACAAAGAGGAAATCCTGCAGTTTCTGAAGTCGTGCCAGCATGAATGTGGGGGAGTCGGAGCCAGTATTGGCCATGACCCTCACCTTCTCTATACCCTGAGCGCTGTGCAGGTAAGTCTGTGTGCTCAGGTACGCGGTCGCCTTATTGTTGATTTGTAACTGATCTTATTTTGTTGTGAGTTATGGTGTTCAATCAGCCAGTCACCCACTCAATAACTATTACTTGCAGTATAGCAGAAATTTAGCTGCTCTTGTGATTTTTGTTGCGCCGCATTGGGATTCTAATTGAGACGGGTTTATAGTTTTCTAACTAAACAATATATACACTGATTCATTATTACGTCATTCACCTAGAGATATAAACAGGTCGTTCAACCTAACAGATCTAATTTTGAGTTTAGTCATAGCATGAGCCTCTTCCCAACCTCCATCTCACCCTATCATAACTTCTATTTCTTTCTCCATGTTTATCTAGGTTTGCCCTTAAATGTAAGGGGATATATTAATTACACATTCTCACCAGTCTCTGAGTAAAGACGTTTCTTTTTTATTATTGGATTTCTTTATGGCCCCTAGTTTGTTCTCCCCATGAATGGAAAAGTATTTTGTAATTTTAAACACATTCCTGTGTCACATTTCCTGTTGTGAAGATGGATGTGATTTTTTTAAATATTCTGTAAAGAAGACTGTGTGTCTGTGTGCAAATTATTTAATTAAGCTGGGGAAAGGTTAATGGCAACCATTTATCTGGAAGAGTTGAGGGATGAAAGGGGTGAAGGTGCCAAATGCATTCATTTGTAATGAAGCAATGGTCAAGTGATTGATAAGTAAATGGGTAAAGTTTAAAAATTTGCATTCGGAGATAAGACTTAGTTATTGTTAAAATTTAAAAGGAGAATAAAAGGATTTTACGGCTAAGGAGATACAGAACTTCCCAGAGACGTTCTCCACATTGCTGGAGAAGGTGCAGATGACGGGGGGACTGGAGAAGGGGGTAGTGTCAGCGGTTTACGGAGCTATCTTGGAAGAGGAGAAGGCACCACTGGAAGGGATCAAAGCCAGGTGGGAGGAAGAGTTGGGAGAAGATATGGAGGAGGGGTTCTGGTGTGAGATGCTCCGGAGAGTGAGTGCCTCCACCTCGTGCGCGAGGTTGGGGCTGATACAGCTGAAGGTGGTATACAGAGCACACCTCACGAGGGCGAGGATGAGCCGATTCTTTGAAGGAGTACAAGATGTATGTGAACGTTGCGGGGAGGGGGGGGTCACTAATAATGTTCATATGTTTTGGTCCTGTCCAAAGCTAGAGGGTTACTGGAAGGAGGTTTTTAGGGTCATTTCTAAAGTGGTGCACGTGAAACTGGACCCGGGCCCCCGGGTGGCCATATTCGGGGTGTCGGACCAGCCAGGGTTGGAAACGAGGCAGATGTTGTAGCCTTCGCCTCGTTGAGCCCGAATGCGAATCCTGATGGCTTGGAGGGCAGCCTCTCCACCCTGTGCCCTGGCGTGGCAGGGGGGACCTGTTGGAATTCTTGACTCTTGAGAAGGTTAAGTTTGATCTGAGGGGAAGGATGGAGGGGTTCTACAATTCATGGGCTTTATTCATCATGCACTTTCAAGAACTGGATAACATCAAAAATTAATTGGGGGGGGGGGGCGGGGGAAGGGAGGGTTGTGGGGAGGGGGGCGGTGTGTGTTGGTGTTGACTTTGGGTGATTCTTGATTCCTTTTTATTTGTTTGTGTGAACATGCGGGCTCATGTTTGGGGTTTGGTGGGAGGATGGGATCGTTGTTATTGATATGGGGATTGGCATATTTGTTACTGATTATTGTTTATTGTTGGTGGGTGTAAATCTGGGAGAAAATGTGAAAAAGAATAAAGAAATATTTAAAAAAAAAAAAAAGGATTTTACAGCTTGCAAAGGACTCACCAGTAAACGAGGAAAGTTATTAAATTTGATTTGATCCAAAAGTGGAAGCAATAGGAAAGCCATGAAAGATTTCGATATTTTGGAAAAGTTACATTTAAAGAAGTGCTGAAAACAATGGGATGGAAGATGAAAGGGAACAAGGATATGTAAGGAGAGATGTTGAGCTGGTTTGTTGGCTGTGTGGGGAAAAGCTCCTGGAAATAGCTCTGAGCTGGGAAAAGTTATATCCAGCCAAGCCAGAAAAGTCCTGAATTGCAAAAAGACTTGTGAAGTTTCTTGGATTTCTACAGTACAGGGGGAAAGAGTTTGAGAGGTCATGTGATATACCTGTTTTAAGGCGACAGCAGTTTTGCCTTGGGTAATATTACTGGATTTTTATAGGTAAACATCTGTCAGGGAGTGTTGCATGGGTGGTGTTTACTTGTGAGTCTGACCAAGTAGAGAGTCTTGGGGGGAGGGGGATGTTTTATTAAACTTTTTAACTGTGTAACTGTAATCTTGTGTGCTTCAGTTTCCCCCCCCCCCCCTCTTGTTAATATTTTACTTTAATGTTTTGAAATCCCAGAAGTGTAACTGGACTTGTTGCTGAGATCAGTACATTTTCTCCTCATTTACGGAATGAAAAGAAGGGAATGGCCCGTAAATCAAGCTTCCCTCTCGGCTTTGGATTGCTCAGCAATTAACATCTGCTGTGGTCATAAGAACTAGGAGCAGGAGTAGGCCACCTGGCCCCTGGAGCCTGCTCCACCATTCATGGTGGACTCAATGAGATCGTGGCTGATCTTTTGTGGACTCAGCTCCACTTTCCGGCCCGAGCACCATAACCCTTAATCCCTTTATTCTTCAAAAAACTATCTATCTTTATCTTAAAAACATTTGATGAAGGAGCCTCTACTGCTTCACTGGGCAAGGAATTCCATAGATTCACAACCCTTTGGGTGAATAAGTTCCTCCTAAACTCAGTCCTAAATTTACTTCCCCTTATTTTGAGGCTATGCCCCCTAGTTCTGCTTTCACCCGCCAGTGGAAACAACCTGCCCGCATCTATCCTATCTATTCCCTTCATAATCTTATATGTTTCTATAAGATCCCCCCTCATCCTTCTAAATTCCAACGAGTACAGTCCCAGCCTACTCAACCTCTCCTCGTAATCCAACCCCTTCAGCTCTGGGATTAGCCTAGTGAATCTCCTCTGCACACCCTCCCGTGCCAGTACGTCCTTTCTCAAGTAAGGAGACCAAAACTGAACACAATACTCCAGGTGTGGCCTCACTAACACCTTATACAATTGCAGTAGAACCTCCCTAGTCTTAAACTCCATCCCTCTAGCAATGAAGGACAACATTCCATCTGCCTTCTTAATCACCTGTTGCACCTGAAAAACAACTTTTTGCGACTCATGCACTAGCACACCCAGGTCTCTGCACAGCAGCATGTTTTAATATTTTATCATTTAAATAATAATCCCTTTTGCTGTTATTCCTACCAAAATGGATAACCTCACATTTGTCAACATTGTATTCCATCTGCCAGACCCTAGCCCATTCACTTAGCCTATCCAAATCCCTCTGCAGACTTCCAGTATCCTCTGCACTTTTTGCTTTACCACTTATCTTAGTGTCGTCTGCAAACTTGGACACATTGCCCTTGGTCCCCAACTCCAAATCATCTATGTGAATTGTGAACAGTTGTGGGCCCAACACTGATCCCTGAGGGACACCACTAGCTACTGATTGCCAACCAGAGAAACACCCATTAATCCCCACCCTTTGCTTTCTATTAATTAACCAATCCTCTATCCATGCTACTACTTTCCCCTTAATGCCATGCATCTTTATCTTATGCAACAACCTTTTGTGTGGCACTTTGTCAAAGGCTTTCTGGAAATCCAGATATACCACATCCATTGGCTCCCCGTTATCTACCGCACTGTTAATGTCCTCAAAAAATTCCACTAAATTAGTTAGGCACGACCTGCCCTTTATGAACCCACGCTGCGTCTGCCCAATGGGACAATTTCCATCCAGATGCCTCGCTATTTCTTCCTTGATGATAGATTCCAGCACCTTCCCTACTACCGAAGTTAAGCTCACTGGCCTATAATTACCCGCTTTCTGCCTACCTCCTTTTTTAAACAGTGGTGTCACGTTTGCTAATTTCCAATCCGCCGGGACCACCCCAGAGTCTAGTGAATTTTGGTAAATTATCACTAGTGCATTTGCAATTTCCCTAGCCATCTGAGTAATGCTTGTCACATCTGTATCACATCTAACCAAGTATAGTGAATAGATTCTCAGTTTACCTTTGGGTTCTTCCAGTTCTGTCTGCAAGGCAGATGTTCTTCACTATCAGTAGCTTATGCCTGTAAACATGAGTTCTTTCTGATGCTCTCCATGCACTCCTTGATGTAGCTGCACACGGCTGTCTTTCCTACAGGTCTGTGCCAACTGTTCCAACCCCTCCCTGCCCAAACCTTAAACGAGGAACGCTCTTTTTTAAAATTTGTTTTTATTCAAAATTTTTCAATAATTTTTACAAACCACTACAAAAAGAAAAACAATGAAAAGAAAACATAGCAATAAAACAATGTAACCATTTAACAAAACAAGGTAGGGTATCTGCCCTTTACAAACAAAATCCATCCACCGCCCAAACCCCCCCCCCCCCCCCAGTTTGCTGCTGCTGCTGACATCCACCTAACGTTCCGCGAGAAAGTCAAGGAACGGTTGCCACCGCCTGGAGAACCCCTGCAAGGACCCTCGCAAGGCAAACTTTATCCTCTCCAGCCTGAGAAACCCCGCCATGTCACTGACCTAAGCCTCTACGCTTGGGGGCTTCGCGTCCCTCCACATTAACAAGAGCCTTCTCCGGGCTACCAAGGAGGCAAAGGCCAGAACTCCGGCCTCTTTCGACTCCTGCACTCCCGGATTGTCTGATACCCCAAATATCGCTATCCCCCAACTCGGCTTTACCCGAGTGTTCAAGACCTTGGACATAGCCTTTGCGAAGCCCTTTCAAAATTCCATAAGTGCTGGGCATGCCCAGAACATATAAACATGATTTGCTGTGCTCCCTGAGCACCTCACACACCTGTCCTCCACCCCAAAGAACTTACTCATTCTCGTCACTGTCATATGCGCTCGGTGCACCACCTTAAACTGAATCAGGCTACGCCTGGCGCAAGATGAGGAGGAATTGACCCTGCCCAGGGCGTCAGCCCACAGGCCCTCATCTAGCTCTTCACCCAGCTCCTCCTCCCACTTGCCCTTCAGCTCCTCCACCGAGGCCTCCTGCAGCTCCTGATATATTTCCGATATCTTGCCCTCCTCTACCTACAAGCCCGAGACCACCCTGTCCTGTATCCTCCAGGCAGCAGCAGGAATTCCCCCACCTGCTTTTTCACGAACGCCCGAACCTGCATGTACCTAAAAGTATTCCCTGGGGGCAACCCAAATTTCTCCTCTAGCGCCCTCAGACTAGCAAAAGTCCCATCAATGAACAAGTCCCCCATCCTTTTGATACCTGCCCTTTACCAACTTACCAACCCGTCTATTCTTCCTGGAACAAACCTGTGATTGTTGCATATTGGGGCCCAGACTGAAGCCCTTGCCTCCCCCCGGGCCATCTCCACTGTCCCCAGATCCCCAATGTCGCCGCCACCACCGGGCTCGTGGTATACCGCGTTGGTGGAAGCGGCAACGGTGCTGTTGTCAGTACCCCAAGCTAGTATCTTCACAAGATGCCACTTCCAACTGTTTCCACGCCACCCCCTCTCCCTCCATTACCCATTTCCGAATCATGGATATATTCGCTGCCCAGTAATCGGCGGGAGCTGCCGACCGTGCGACCTACCTAGGCATAGCCGCAACCGGAAGTTGAGGAACGCTCTTAGTATGGACTAGCTTTACGTTTTGAAGGGTTCTTTTTTACTTTCATTGTCAAAAGTACTGTTTCCAACAAATTTGCCTGGCACCCAGAATGGGTGGATTAATGGTTCCACGCGCCAGGCCATTGAAGTACCCCTGATGAGCTGTGTGTGCCAGATGGGTGCCTTGCCTCATGGGCAGGGTGGTAAATCACCCATCGTCTTTACGTTGAGGGAGGGAGAGGAGGCATTAGCTGATTTTCTTTAAAAAGTAGGTCCAGTAAGGGCACTTTCACTTTTGTGTGACCAGGACGCATACATATAATATACATTAATGAATCCAATGAGAAACTTCCTTCGCTCGAGAATGGTGAGAATGTGGAGTTGGCTCCAGAGGGAGTGGCTGAGGTGAATAGTGTATCGCAACATTTAAGGGGGAAGTTGGAGAAAGGAGTGGAAGGGGATGGAATGGAAGGAAGCTGATGGAGAGCTTAAACAACCCTGAACCCCCAACCCTCCCACCTGATGGAATAAACTGTTTTCCCAGTCCTGCAGACCGCACAGTCTGTAGTTGGACAGCTAAAGGTTACTGAGCCAATATGGCGTCAAGCTTGGTCAAGGCGTGGCAGGCACTGGGGTGATGTTCGGGGGGCTGAATGCTGGAAAAACAAAAGGCAAAGAGTTGGAAGTTCAGCTCAAATCCCCAAAACAGTGTTGGAATGTCATCAGAAATGGCCTGTGGTATGTTAATTGTTGTCGGGGAGAGCATTGTGAATGCTGGAAGATTTCAAGGATAACCTGTTTGTGACTCGCTGCTCAGAGACTCCGTACAGCAGGTGAGTGAAACATAAAACAAAGACTTAATGACTGGACTGCCAAAGAGGAATTCTTCACACCTCAACCACAATAAAGAGTGTCGCACAACTGGAATGCCATAAAAGGCAGAGACTTTTAAAAATAGTTATATGATCATTCCATCTGCACTGACATGATAAATGGTAAGAAGTCTTACAACAGGTTATATCCAACAGGTTTGTTTCAAACACTCACCTGAGGAAGGAGCAGCGCTCCGAAAGCTAGTGTTTGAAACAAACCTGTTGGACTTTAACCTGGTGTTGTAAGACTTCGTACTGTGCTCACCCCAGTCCAACGCCGGCATCTCCACATCATGATAAATGGTGATCTATGTTTTAAAATGTAATTGAATCCTACTGTAATAGAAATAGAAAATGCTGGAAATGTTCAGGTCTGGAAACATCTGTGGAGACGGCACCAGTATTAACCTTTCAAGCCTGTGATCCTCTCTGTCTGAACATTTTTGATACCAGACTGCCCTACCTTTGGAATTACTCTTTAGAATTTACCTCTTCCCTCTTCACTGTCTGGTAAAGTCACCATAATCCCAGATGACCATAGGCTCTCCCTTTGAGGGGGAGAGCTGACTGGTGGTGATTTAACCTGAGGATCACCACACCTCGGGTGAGGGGCAAGGTTGCAAAGGCGGGGCCTTTATGAATAACCTCAGCCGGTACAGGATTGAACCCGTGCTGCTGGCCTTGTGAGCTAAACCGGCACTGTCGAAGGCCCCAAACACTCCTTACAGGTGAAGCAGCAGTTCACTTGCACCCCCTTCAATCTGGTCTACTATATTCTCTGCTCCCAATGCGGGCTCCTCTATGCTGGGGAGACTAAACGCAGACCGGCTGACCTCTTTGCAGAACACCTTTGCTCAGTCCGCAAGCATGACACCGACCTTCCTGTCGCCATTTCAACTCCGCATCCTGTTATCGTGCCCACATGTCCCTCCTCTACCTGCTGTGATGCTCCAGTAAAGCCAAATGCAAACTGGAGGAGCAGCATCTCATCTTCCGGTTGGGCACATTACAGCTTTCTGGACTTAACATTGAACGGTAACACTGGGTCGCACTGTTGCTTCACAGTGCCAGGGTCCCGGGTTCGATTCCCGGGTTTTATACAGCGTTTTATACAGCTCCATCACAACCAGCCTGCTCTCTTTGCTTCGGTTAATAAAGCTAGGTGTCCCCTGTGCCTCCTTAACCACCTTATCTACTTGGGCTGCAGATCTCAGGAACCTAATGGAAATGCTCGCCAAGGTGCCTCTGACCTTCTGTGCTTCCTAGTATCCTACCGTTCATTGTATACTACTTGCCTTGTTAGTCCTCCCAAAATGCATTACCTTACACTGACCTTTCTTACCCTATTAACACATTCTGCTATCTTGCCTTTATGCCACTATTATTACTTCTTTAGTCTTACAACAACAGGTTAAAATCCAACAGGTTTGTTTCGAATCACTAGCTTTCGGAGCGCAGCTCCTTCCTCAGGTGAATGAAGAAGTAGGTTCCACGGCCACATATATAGGCAAATTCAATGATGCAGGACACTTTGAATGCGAGTCTTTGCAGGTAATTAAGTCTTTACAGGGCCAGACGAAGCGACTGGAGAGAGGGATAATCACCAGTTAGAGGTGTGAATTGTCTCAAGCCAGGACATTTGGTAGGATTTCGCAGGCCCATGCCAGATGGTGGGGGATGAATGTAATGCGACATGAATCCAAGGTCCAAGTTGAGGCTACACACATGCATGCGGAACTTGGCTATCAGTTTCTGCTCGGCAATTCTGTGTTGTCGCACGTCCTGAAGGCCACCTTGGAGAACGCTTACCCGAAGATCAGAGGCTGAATGCCCTCGACTGCTGAAGTGTTCCCCGACTGGAAGGGAACATTCTTGCCTGACGATTGTTGCGCGATGTCCGTTCGTCCGTTATCGCAGCGTCCGTTATCTCACCTGATGAAGGAGCTACGCTCCGAAAGCTAGTGATTCGAAACAAACCTGTTGGACTTTAACCTGGTGTTGTAAGACTTCTTACTGTGCCCACCCCAGTCCAATGCCGGCATCTCCACATCATTACTCATTAATGCCACTGTTAACACTAACTTTGTCTTGCGTCTATGACATCGTTAGCAATTTCTCCCTGGCTCTGGCCTATCCCTATCCTTCTATTCTGCCGCTCCTCCTCCACCCCCCTCTAACTGTATAATTTATTACATTTCTATCCCGCTGCAGTTCTGTACAATAGTCACATGGACTCTTAAGCATTAACACTGTTTCTCTCCATAGATGCTGCCATACCTGCTGGGTTTTCCCAGCATTTTTTGTTTTTATTTCCGTTTTCTAGAATCCGCAGTATTTTGCTTTTATTTAGGAATGCTGTGCTAGCTTCCCATCAACGTAATCCTGGCTTGTCTTCTGCGCTCCTTCACATATCCATATTTTGTATTTAAAGTCCCCGTCGTTATCTATAATTTCCTTCACAGCCAACAATTATCCCCCCAACCTCCCTCACTCCATCCTATCTCTACTGCCTGCTCCAGTCTTCAACACTGTTAGATTTTGGCCTACCATTCATCGTCTCTCCCTCTCCTGTACTTTAGTGGCAGGACTTTCAGCCATTTGAACTCTGCCTGGGAATTCATCCCATCCCCAAACAACACACAGCTGCCTCTCGCACTGCCTGACTTGTTACGCTACCTTTTTAAAAAAAAAAGCCTCCTGTAAACTTGCCTCTTTGACGAGCTATGAGGCAGCTTGCATATTCCGGACTGCAAGGAGTGCATGTCCCTTTCTGTATCTGTGAAGCAGATTGAGCTTCATAGTGCTCCTCCCCCTTTGAGAATCTCCCTCAAGCTACCTGTCTCACCCAACTTTTGAACACCTGCCATTTTGTTGTGTCTTGTCAATTATTTGTCTGATTACGCTCTGAGATGCACCTTGGCTGTTTTATTGTGTTGAAGAGCACCATATAAATGCACGTTGTTGTTGGTTCCTGTGTCTTATATAATGTGCTTCTTTTCATCTAGATCCTGTCTCTCTATGATAGTCTTCATGTCATTGATGTCGACAAAGTTGTTGAATATGTTAAAGGCCTCCAGCAAGAAGATGGTTCCTTCGCTGGTGACAAATGGGGTCAGTTTCTCCCAACCCGCGTCTGTTTATGTAGAATGTAATTTAAGCTAAGACTACATTTAGAGGTGTTTTTAGTCTGTCAGCATAGTTATCAATGAGCGGAATAAATGTGGGAACAAGCCAACTTGCAGAGTATTTACAACATAGAAACGACTCATTCAACCCACCATGTTCATGCTGTAGCTTGCTACTTGATCCAAGTTATGTTGTATTAAAGTGTGATAACTGCTGATTTATTTAAATCATGTAGACATTAATAAGCCCCCTGTGAATTGAAGGAAAGTTCTGATGGTCTGTTGGCAGAAGTGCTCATTAACCTGTATATTTGCCAGTTACCGTCTCTCAGACTATGGTTCCCATTGATCTGGTGACAGCGTGCAATAATACGTTTCTGAAGCTGGAAGCCCCGAGAGTTTTATTTTGACCCTTGCTGGCCTTCCTAGGTCTAGTAAATATTTGTTTTGGTCATTACACAGAAAGACAGCTTAGTCGTGTGGCAGTTGCAGAGGCCCTGGATTAACAGTCCAGAGAATGAAAATGAAAACCCCCAGGCGAGTTTGAGAACATCAATTAAATTTTGATGTAAATTGAAAGTAAAAATCAGTATCCGTAATAGTGACTTTGAAACTGATGGATTATATATTTTTAAACCCTACCCGGTTCACTGAAAGGAACAAAATCTGTCATGCTTACCTGGTCGAAACCTTTGTCACGCCAGACCACAATAATTTGGTTGACTCTGCCACAGCTCTCTGAAGCAGTTGTATCCAGAGAGCCACCAGCTGTTCAGAAAGGCCCATCTCCAACACAATACCAGCACAGTTAGTGATGGACAATGTCCACCTTGCCGTCCCAGGAGAGAATAAATCAATACAAAATTTGAACCTGCCCTGAAACCATGGCGTGGGTTGAATTGTGTTGGTCTATCCCAGAAGAAGTGAACCCCTGAGCTTGGGGGGAGGTGGGGTTGAGGTGATGGAGCAGCCCTGATCTTATTGAACAATGGAGCAGGCTCAAGGCATCTTCCTGTATCCCAGCCGCTGCCACTTTACATGTTTAGAATTGAGAGTCCGTCTGGTTTTCAGTGTGTGCACTGCATTCTTTAGTTGTTTTCATTGTCAAAAGCCCAGCTTTTAAAAATTAATTTCCAGGGTGTGGGCATAGCCGCCTAGGCCAGCACTTATTGTTGCTGGCGGAAAGACCACTGAGAATGAAACTGCGCAGATAAATGCTGAGTTTTTCATCATTCTGACGGTCGGTGATAATTTCATTCATACAGTTCAGTGGCTATTGAGCATGAGATTCTGCTCATTGTACTGATTTGTCATTGTTAATTATGATCATTGCTGGCTGTATGATTTTTATGGGCTTGGATAATGTCGGCCATGACCAGCTGCCTCACCACACCCCGAACATCGATCCAAAGGACAGGCCCTCAGCTTGAAAGGGGAGATGCAAAATCAATCTGGAGAGACAGTATTTCTGTGAGCAAGTGATTAATCTATGGAGGAGGCTCCCTCTGGCGACAGTGGAAGCTGTTCGAATTACATCATTCAAACGTTCGTAGAATCATAGAATCCCTACAGTACGGAAGGAGGCCCCTTGAGTCTACACCAACCTTTGAAAAAGCACTCTACCTAGGCGCAACCCACCTAGGGGCTATTTAAAAAAATAATCTTTATTGTCACAAGTAGGCTTACATTAACACTGCAATGAAGTTACTGTGAAAAGCCCCCCGTCGCCACATTCCGGCGACTGTTCGGGTACACAGAGGGAGAATTCAGAATGTCCAAATTACCCAACAGCACGTCTTTCGGGACTTGTGGGAGGAAACTTGGGCATCCGGAGGAAACCCACGCAGACACTGGGAGAACGTGCAGACTCCACACAACAAGTGACCCAAGCCGGGAATCGAACCTGGGATCCTGGAGCTGTGAAGCAACAGTGCTAACCACTGTGCTACCGTGCTGCCCTGTCTAATCATTTAGGAAAGCTAGCAACATGGTTTTATGAAAGGTAAATCAGAATACAGGAGGGAAATAAAGAACCTAGTGGAGTGGTGCAGCGATAACAATTTCTCCCTCAATGCCAGCAAAACTAAAGAGCTGTTCATTGACTTTAGGAAGCAACTGTACACACACCTGTCAGCATCAACGGGGCCGAGGTGGAGATGGTTAGCAGTTTCAAGTTCCTAGGCGTACACATCTTCAAAAATCTGTCCTTGTCCACCCACGCTGATACTTCCTCAGGAAACTAAGGAAATTCAGCATGTCCACATTAACTCTTACCAACTTTTACAGATGCACCACAGAAAGCATCCTATCTGGCTGCATCACAGCCTGGTATGGCAACTGCTTGGCCCAGGACTGCAAGGAACTTCAGAGAGTCGTGAACACAGCCTAGACCTTCACACAAACCTGCATTCCCTCCCACCCGGCTTACTCACTCTTCCATCGGGCAGGAGATACAGAAGTCTGAGAACACGCACGAACAGACTCAAAAACAGCTTCTTCCCCGCTGTTACCATACTCCTAAACGACCCTCTTATGGACTGACCTCATTAACACTACATCCCTGTATGCTTCATCGATGCCGGTGCTTATGTAGATACATTGTGTACCTTGTGTTGCCCTATTATGCATTTTCTTTTCTTCCCTTTTCTGCCCATGTACTTCATGATCTGTTGAGCTGCTCGCAGAAAAATCTTTTCATTGTACCTTGGTACATGTGACAATAAACAAATCAAACCTAATCATGTTTGACAAATTTGCTAGAATTCTTTGAGGATGTATCAGGGAGAGTAGATAGAGGGGCACCTGTAGATGTAATGTATTTAGATTTCCAAAAGGCAGTTGACAATGTGCCGCATAAGAGGCTGGTGCATAAAGTAAAAGCCCGTGAAATTGTAGGAAGTATGTTAACATTTAATAAAATAAATTTAGAGTATCCAATTTTTTTTTCCAATTAAGGGGCAATTTATCATGGCCAATCCACCTAACCTGCACACCTTTGGGCTGTGGGAGGAAACCGGAGCACCCAGAGAAAACACGCAGACACGGGGAGAACGTGCAGACTCCACACAGACAGTCATCCGAGGTCGAAATTGAACCTGGGTCCCTGGCGCTGAGGCAGCAGGGCTAACCACTGTGCCAGCGTGCTGCCCCCAAAGGTCAGGGAATTCTCCCAGAAAACATATTGGGCTCCGGTGTCTGAGGAATTGGAGACACTGCCTGTGGTGAGTGGAGCAGGTGACTTTGGACATATGATTCCCAAAGGTCCCGCCCACTGGCCGCTTCCCTCCCCTCAGCCCTGGCTCTGTTGTAGATTTATTGAAAGATTGATAACCAAAAACTATCATGTGACTAGCAGGACATGTGTTAGCAGCGCTAGCTTTCATGTGTTTCTACAGAGCTATTTAATGGCACATTCACTTGCAGCTGCCTGTTGATTTTAATTTTCGCATTGGTAAGAATCTGCCTGCTTGTCTGGTTCCTGGGATCAGAGGTTTGTCTTGGGATAGGTTGAGCAGGTTGGACCTTAATCGTTGGAGCTTAGCAGAATGAGAGGTGATCTTATTGAGATAGATACGATCCTGAGGGGACTGGAGCATGTAGATTCCGGGAGGACGCTTCCTCTTGTGGGGAAATCTAGAACTGGGGGCAATTTCAAAATATGGGGTCTCCCATTTCAGATCTCCCATTTCAGATGGAGCTGAGGATGAATTCCTTCCCACAGTGGGGGTGTTAGTTTGTGGAATTGTTCCACAGAGACCACTGGAGGCCGGGTCATTGAATTTATTCAAGGCTGAATCGCAGATCTTAGATCTACGACTGAGTCGAGGCTTATAGCTGGCAGGCAGGAGAGTGGAGTTGTGAGTCCCATTCAAATCACATGGACTGCAGAGGTTCAAGAAGGCAGCTCACCATCACCTTCTCAAGGGCAATTGGGGATGGGCAACACATGCTGGTTTAGCCAGTGTTATCTACATCCTGTAAATTATTTTTTTTTAAATCACAAGTTCAGTCAGCAGGGAAATGAATTAAATTAGCAGTGCGACTAGGAGAACAGCTCTCAGACATTGGTTTCCCAGTAACTAAACAAGCATTGATGTCAAACACTATGGTGTCCAATGATCGGCGCTGCTAATATCCAGTAACTTACACAGCCGGAATACAAATTAAACCCTTCTTGTTGTGTACAAAGGATTTGAAGCCTTTCTGCACTGGCTCTTCAGATTTCACAGCTCCGGTCCTTATGCGTTGCCTGGGGGGGCAAACTGAGATGTGGCTGCGACTTGGCGAGTGGGGGTGAACTTTCCAGTGGTGAGCCTTTAGGTTCCTACTGCTCTCCTCAAAGAACTTTAACAGCGGCATACTGGAGGGGAGAATTAATGCATTGCTTTGTGTCACTGAAAAATCTCTTCTCTGTTCCAGGTGAAATAGACACGCGGTTTTCCTTCTGTGCTGTGGCAACGCTGGCACTTTTGGTAAGAATGTTAACACTCTCAGTGCCTGATAGACATTGCGACTGTGTAATTTTATAATTGAATAAGATACGGGCTGGTCTGTGGTTATTAAGAGTGTGAATAGCCACCAAATGCACTGTATTTTCCTAGTTTTTAGAGCAGTAACCAGTGGAAAAGCAATGTGACATTGAGATGTAAATGCCCATGTGTATCCTGGTGGTTTGGTGCGTGCATGTATCATAGTGTTTTTTAAAAATTGATTTACGGGATGTGGGCGTTGCTGGCTGGGCCAGCATTTATAGCCCATTCCTAATGCCCACGGGAAGGTGGTGATGGTGAGCTGCCACCTTGAACCATTGCAGCACCTGTGACGTAGGTATACCCGCAGTGCTGTTCGGGGAGTTCCAGGATTTTGACCCAGCGATAGTGAAGGGACGGTGATATATTTCCAAGTCAGGATAGTGAGCGATTTATAGGAGAGTGTTGGTGTTCCCATGCATCTGCTGCCCTTGTCCTTCCAGGTGGTTGATCTTGTGGGTTTGGGAAGGTGCTGCCTAAAGAACCTTAGTGAGTTACTGCAGTGCTTCTTGTAGATGGTACACACGGCTGCCACTGTGCGTCGGTGGTGGAGGGGTTGAATGTTTGTGGAAGGGATACAGTCAAGCAGGGCTGCTTTGTCCTGGATGATGTCCAGTTTGCTTAGTGAAGTGAAAATCGCTTATTGTCACGAGTAGGCTTCAATGAAGTTACTGTGAAAAGTCCCTAGTCGCCACATTCCGGTGCCTGTTCGGGGAGGCTGGTACGGGAATTGAACCGTGCTGCTGGCCTGCCTTGGTCTGCTTTAAAAGCCAGCGATTTAGCCCAGTGAGCTAAACCAGCCCATTAGTGTTGTTGGAGCTGCACTCATCCACCGTCACAATTCTGGACCAGACCCTAACAGCGACAAGGATACGGAACAGAAACCCCAATATTTTATTTTAATTTTGTAAGACTGAGGAAAGGAAACCTTGCTCCAGGAGTGATTTCACAAAGAAATGGGGATGTGGTAAATTAAAACAAACTTTATTACTGTTGAAATGAGTCCAAATCGGATTTAATCATTTAAAAACATTTTTTTAAAAAAAAATTAGAGAACCCAATTTTTTTTTTCCAATTTAGGGGCGAAACCCACGCAGACACGTGCCGAATGTGCAAACTCCAGACGGACAGGGGGCCGGGATCGACCCCAGGTCCTCAGCGCCGTGAAGCAGCAGTGCTGCCACTGCGCCACTGTGTCGCCCTCAGAATTCATCAACGTATCGATACACTTTTGTTCTGGTTGCCAAATGGCACATGAGGGACTGCTCCTGTCTCCATTTGAGCTCTTGTGTTTATTTTGTTCACTGGCCAGGCTTGGGTAGGTTTAGAACCGTTGGTAATCTACCCTCCGAGGTCTGCTTTCAGTCCAGTGCTACTTGTAAAAGGCCGTCCCCTGGCTGACTGTCGATGACAGGTCGGTCACAATTTCTTAAACTTATGATACAATTCTTAAATACTTCAGGCAATGCCAACAACACCCACATCTCTTAACAAGCTAGCGAACACCGTTTGATTGTTGGTCGGACCCTGTTCGCAGGTTTGGAATTCGTCAGTTGCTGCACACCCCACAGTCCCGGGATAAGTACTTATTATCAGTAAATATACTCGCCCGGTACTCTTGACGGTATCAAACTCTCGCCAAGTCCTGCCGACTGCGCCAGACTTTTAGCCAGCATGAACCCAAAAGAATCACTCGACACCCGGTAATGTTCCAATGGCCAAACCGAGTTTATTGAGGTTACACCGGGGGGTAGTGAGTCTCTGAGCCATCCGGATGTTTCTCCGCCCAACAAAAAATCACTGATCTTTACACCATTTCAAACAGTTACTCAGTCCATCCCTGCTGGACACAATCCAATAATGGTGATGATAGATTACTTATATTGACCTTTAAAACCAAGGTTTTTGGGCAGCAGGGTACTGCATTATCATCTCATGGACACTTAGGGGGGATTACCTTATGACATTCTCAGACCCCCTTATCGATCGTCCTTGGGTCTTTATGCATACGTCGTTCCCTTATCTTAATCTTGTTGCAGGCTGGTATCATTGTCAGCATTCCACACGAGCATCTGCCCGAGGATGGATTGCTGATCAGGAACATTCTTGCTGAGTGTGCCTTGTTGTGGCTGCTTCTGGTGAAACAGTCCATGTAAGGAATGTAGTCAAGTTAGTTAGCTAAGTTCTCTGATGCCTTGCAAACATCACATAGTTAGTTGCGAATAGATACATTTATAGAGATATATATTTATATCAACGTGCACGTGGGTTACATAATATTTATTGTAGGTGCCTCTGCCTTCGGAAACTCACTTCAATTACTAACACAGTATTAAAATATCTTTTAACATCACACAAGAAGATAGTTTACAATTACCCTTTAAACAATGCTAATTAATACAGCGACACAATAACCCTTAACTGCTATCTTTACTCCCACTCAAACAACAAAATCATCTCCGATCCCAATCCACTTTTAAATACTGTTAGCAGACTCAGGAGCACTTGCTATACAGAGACGTCTTGGATGCTCCATTCGCACGATGCCACACACCATCCTGATGGGAACTATATCCAGATACCTTCACTGCCACTGGGTCATAATTCTGGAACCTCCTTCCCTGACAGCACTGTGGGTGTACCTACAACACATGGACTATAGCGGTTCAAGCAGGAAGCTTACCACCACATTCTCGAGGGCAATTAGGTTTGTGCAATAGATTCTGGCCTAACCGGTGACACACTCCTGTAAACAAAAAAAGAACAAAATAGTGCATTTCCACTTGAACAAAGGACTTGCATTCTATTAGCAGCTGTTAATGATTTCAGGAAGGTCCCACAGTGCTTTACACGCACTTGTAGTCACTGTTGTAAGTGGCCAATTTACACAAATAGTGCTGCCCCGTCTGGCAACGCCGCTCATCCCTGCCACCCCCCCAGCAGCACACCACCCGCTCGTCACTGGACCCCCCCCCCCCCCCCCCCGTCAGCGCCAAATTGCTCAGCCCCCGCCCCCCCCAGCAGCACCATCCCCGCTCAATGCTGGCTCTCCTTGGAAGCGGTGCGCCTACTCAGCGTGGCCCTCCCCCCGCAGTGCCGTGCCTGTTCAGCGCTGCGCCGGCTCAGCGTTTGCCTGGATTACATAATTTTCCAGTGTGGGAATTGAACCCACAACCTTCAGACTGAGGTCAGGGTATTATTCATCGAGCCATCTGGCACCATTTAAGCTCTTGTGCGAAGAGTGACCACGAGGTGCGGTGCTGATGGGGTGATGTGATTGTATCTCAGCTTCTGGCGAAATGAGGAGAGGTAACCTATTCAACGTTGGCAAGAGAGCTCTTTCATTCGGGTAGTTTCAGCTGCTTGTTTCCGAATTTCTAAAACCCTTCATCAATCTATCTTATTGTGTAGCTGATCCGTAATGCCAGGACTGGTTTGTTTTGCAGGGGAGACTCAGTGCCATTAATCTGGATTCGGCAGCAGAATTTGTTTTATCCTGTATGAACTTTGATGGAGGATTTGGATGTCGACCGGGTTCTGAATCTCACGCTGGACAGGCAAGGCAGCACTTGTTCACAGTGTAAAGAGTCCCCGATCTAAATTATTGAAATTCAGCTCTGAAGTACTAATCAGTTTCTGATCATAGAACATCAATGCTGGATTGCACAATAAAGAAAGAGCCGTAACCTTACTATCAATCTTATCGGACAGCATCGCACTTGGCCAAACAGGCTTTTCAATTTTGCTCTGTCGCATTATAAGGAAAGCACACCCATTTAAACAATGACTTTCACCACCTCAAGCCCACGCAGGTTTTTAAAAATCATTTTTAAAGTGTAGTCACTGCACCGACTGTAGTTGACATAAAAACAGCAGCCAGTTTGCACATGTCAAGTTCCCACAAGCAGCAATGTGATAGTATCATAATACTGATGCTGCAAGGAAAGATATATTATCACTGGAGGCAGTACAGAGGAGGTGTACTGGCATGGTCCGGGTATGGGGAGGGTCTACCATATGAGGAAAGTTTTGGGGGGTCTGCACTTCTTGGAGTTCAGAAGAATGAGTGGCGGTATGATTGAAACAGTTAAGATTCTTCGGATGTTAGACAGGGTAAATGTTCGGAGGAAGTTTCTGCTCATGGGAGAGTGTAGAACCAGAGGGCAGAGTCGCAGAATAAGGGGGAGCTCATTTCAGATGGATTTGAGGAAGAATTTCCTCTGAGTGGTAAATCCTTGGAATTCTTTACCCCAGGAAGCTGTGGAGGTCCGAGAACGTGAACATTTCCATGGCTGAGATTGGTAGGTTTTTAATCAGTGGGGGAAGTAAGGGTTACAGAGAGAAGGCAGGAAGGTGGATTTAGTGAGTCTTAAATTAGCCATGATCTTGTTAAATGGCAGAGCAGTCCTGAAGGGCCGAATGGCCTCCACCTGTTCCTTATGGTGTTACAACAGTGCAGCAGCCACAAACCCCCCCCACTCTCAGTACTGCCCCTCTGACTGTGCAGCGCTCCCTCAAATCTGACGTTCTGACGGTGCAGCACTCCCTCAGACCGACAGGGCAGTGCCGTTGCCAGGCCCTCCGAGTGTTCCCCTCCCTACAGGGCAGTGATTATGTTCTCTGGAGGGGGGGCACTTGAACCCACAACCCTCTGACTCAGAGGCATTTGTCCTGTGTACTGATCCACGGCTGACACCAATCCAGTTCACAGCCTTCCGAATGAGAATTTGTGCAGACAGCCCAGCTCTGATGTCCGGTCTGCACCCAACCCAATCTGTCTTTCGCATGATTTACTGTGTCTGCAGCAATTTCCATTTCGATTCCGAACTACTTTAACAATTTGACCCAAATGGACATTTACCATTGAAGTGAATCTGCAGAATCGTGCATTTTATGCACGCGTAAAATTCCCACTAAATTGTCACCTAATTGCAATGAAAGCTGCGAACCTGAGGAAGAAGCCATTATGGATTGCATTCTTTCTCCCACAGTTCGACGGGAGCTTCTCTCCCGGGGAGTGGGTTGTGGGGAGTGGTTTAACAAATTGTTTTTCTCGTTCTCCAGATCTACTGCTGCACAGGATTTCTGGCGATCACAGGTCAATTGCACCAAATTAATGCCGACTTGCTGGGCTGGTGGCTGTGTGAGCGGCAATTACCATCGGGGGGCCTCAACGGACGACCGGAAAAGGTATTCTGGTGGAGGGGGGAGGAAGAAATACTTTTTTATTTTAAAGATGATGCAAGCTCACGTGCAATTGAATTTTTTTCTTGCAAAACCTTGTGGCGCAAAATAATCTCCTATTAATTATTGGGTGCAAACCTCTTGATTCTCTCCATTTTATTACAATTGGAAAGGAACATATGACTTGGGAGCAGGAGGAGGCCATTCAGCCCTTCGAGCCTGCTCCACCATTCATTATGATCATGGCTGATCTGATTGTAGTTTCAACTCCACTTTCCTGTCTCTCCCCATAACCCTCAACTCCCTTGTCTATCAAACATCTGTCCTTGAATATATTCAATGACCCAACCACCACTGCTCTCTGGGGAAGTGAATTCCACAGATTAACAACCCTCAGAGAAACTTTCTTGTTGTTTCAGTCTTAAATGGGAAACCTCTTATTCTTAAACTGTGTCGCCTGGTTCTAGTCTCCCCCACACGAGCAAACCTCCTGCTGGTGTCTACCCTATTGTTGTATCTGTAAAATCTCATACACTTTGATCAGTTAATCAAAAGTTTTACCCAGAAGTCTTTATTGACGAGGTAAACAAAGGACAACGCAGGTATAAAGTCTATCCAAGTTTGTTCAACACAATAACATTAACCCGTAAATTATCCCAATGTTATTCACAAACCGATCCCAAGATTTATGATACTGCCCCAACTAATGGTGCCCCTGGGTCTGGTTCTCTGAGCCTCGCGTTCCTCAGGGTCTTCGTGGCGAAGGTGGGTCTCACTGGCTGTTTCCTTGCATCTCTGGTCAGTCTTGAACTGTCAAGGTCGCGTCCACGCCGAGTCTTCGCTGGGGTGTGCCCCGTGGGTCTACCTTTATCTCCCTCCCGTCCAGAAACTTCTCTGACCCTTGCCAATGAGGTCTCGGGAGAGGGGTCCCAACACCCAGTGGGCTTGGCGATGACCGTTGACGGGACACCAGGGACCCGTCCCTAGGTGGTGGTGTTTGCAGGTAGCTTGTTGCCATATAAGGTAACGGCGAGTGGTTTGGATGCCAGAAAGCCTGGCTCCCATATGGGTAGCCCAAAACAAATCGATGCATATGAATGGAGCCGATTATCTCCTGAGGGGTGATTGACGAGGCAGGCCCAGACATGTCCTGGCAGTTTGTTTATGCTTAGTATATTTGAGAGTTTGGTCAAGTTCGAATTCCCATCAGCCTGCTTGGGGTGGACTGCAGTTTGTTTTAAAATGTCCAATTCTTCATTTAGAGTGTCCAATTGTATCAGGCCTTAAATCCAGGCCATTCCAGATCACCGCACTATCAAGTCCCCTCGGAATGTTTCAATCATTTCAACTCTCACTCTTCTGAGGTCCAGTGGGTACGTGCCCATTCTACGTAAAATAAGTCTTTCATCTCAGGAGTGAGTCGAGTGAACATTCTGTGAGTTGCTAACACAATCATATCTTTTTCAAATAAGGGGGACCAAAACTGTACAGTGGGGTTTATTAAAGTGGCAGGAAAAAACATTGTCCCAGTGGAAGAGTTGTCACAGAATGTACAACCTGTTCCCAGACCAATGGATAAGCAGATACCAGAACTTTTTAAGGATTTTATTTGTGAGGGTAAAGTTTACTAATCTACAAGGTGGAGTAGGTAAGGAGATTATGATCATATGGGATACAGGGACAAGACGATCTTTAATGGTGAGAGATATGGGGATATGCGGTTTGGAAGGAACATTGTCGGAGAAGGTGGTAATATGTGGGGTTGGTAATGAGAGCAGTAGTGTGCTGCTGTGTAAGGTAAGGTTAGAGAGTCTGGTGAAAAGTGGTGGTTGGAATAAGAGAAAAAATACCAGTTTCAGGGGTACAATTTATCCTGGGTAATATTGCTGGATCACAGGTGGGCATGCAGCCTGCTGTGGTTGAGAAGTCAGTGGAAAGTCAAACAACTGAGAAGTTGCAAGAAGTATATCTGGGAGTGTTTCCTGATTGTGTGGTAACCTGATCACAAAGTCATAGGCGGAGGCAGGAGGAAGACAAGTGCCGATAGGGAGGCTGAAGTTCAATTTGCAGAAACCATGTTTGATCAGATGGTTATTCAAGACCAAGCGCAGCTGGTGGATGAAGCGCCTGGTCTTTAGTTCAAGCAAGTTGGTTGAATTAGAACAAAAAGATTCCGAGATAAAGCAGTTATATCAGAAAGCATATACGGAAATGGAATCTTGAGTGTATACCGGAATGTTATTACATTGGAAATAATGTATTAATGAGAAAATGGAGACCGTTACATATTCAAGCAAATGAGAAACAGGCAGAGGTTCATCAAGTGGTATTATCGGTGGGTTATAGAAAGAAGGTTTTGCAGATAGTGCATGAGGTTCCAGTAGGAGACCATTTAAGGGTGAGGAAAACGCATGGAAAAATACAAAAACATTTTTCTTGGCCTGGACTGCATAAGGATGTAGTTGAGTTTTGCCGTACATGTCACACATGTCAGGTCATCGGGAAACCTCGGGTGGTAATCAAACCAGCATCATTAATACCCAGTCCCACATTCAAGGAACTATTTACAAGGGTCCTAATTGATTGCTTGGGACCCCTGCCTAAAACCAAAAATAGGAATCTACTAGATTTCCGGAGGCAATTCCATTAGGAAACATTACATCAAAGAGTGTTGTAGAGGAACTAACCAAATTTTATTTACTAGATATGGACTACCAAAAGAAATTTTAATCAGATCAGAGATCCAATTTTATGTCGCAGTTACTCAAGGAAGTTATGGATAGTTTAGGAGTAAAGCAATTTATCTCAATAGCGTATCATCCGCAATCACAAGGGGCATTAGAAAGATGGCATCAATCGTAAAGACCATGTTGAGGACCTATTGTCAGGATTATCCAGAGGATCAGGATAAAGGAACTCCCTTTGTATTATTTGCAATTAGGGATGCACCTAATGAATCAACTAAAATTTGATCATGAGGTGAGAGGACCACTTAAATTGATCAAACAGAAGTTGATCAGAGACTGCGTTGGTGGACTGTGTGTCAAACTTTAGGGAGAGATTAAACAGGGTTGGTGAGTTGGCTAGAAAGCATTTAAAATTGTCACAACATGTGATGAAGAGGTGGATAAGAAATAAAGATGTAATTTTGGTCATGGGGAGAAAGTTCTGGTATTGTTACCAATGGGAGGGAAACCATTAAAAGTAAGATTTAGTGGGCTCTATATGATTGAAAGGAAACTGAGTGAGGGGAATTATTTGATAAGATCGCCAGGAGGACTCCGTGTGTCATGTTAATATGCTCAAAAGAACGATAGAGAAAGAATGAAGGAGGAAGTGTCAGGGAGAATAATAATAACAATAATCTTTATTGTCACAAGTAGGCTGACATTGCAATGAAGTTACTGTGAGAAGCCCCTAGTCGCCACATTCCGGCGCCTGTTTGGGGACACGGAGGGAGAATTCAGAATGTCCAAATTACCTAACATCACGCCTTTCACAACTTGTGGGAGGAAACCGGAGCGCCCGGAGGAAACCCACGCAGACACAAGGAGAACACGCAGACTCTGAGAAATCAGACAGTTTTGAAATTGACATTCCCACGATTAAATTGGGCGCTGATTTTTTAAAAATTCGCTCATGGAATGTGGGCGTCGCAGGCTGGGCCATTTACCCTCCCTAATTGCCCCTGAGGGGGCAGATAAGAATCAACCACAACCTTCTCCCCATGCCCAAAATTACATTTTTTATTTCTTATCCGCCTCTTCACATGTTGTGACAATTTTATATGCTTTCTCGCCAACTTACCAGTCCTGTTTAACCTCTCCCTAAAGTTTGACACATTGATGTCTCCATGGTCTGGAGACACGGGTAGGCCAGACCAGGTAAGAACAGCAGATTTCCTTCCCTAAAGGACATTAATGAGCCAGATGGGTTTTTACGACAATCGACAATGGTTCCATCGTCATTGTGAGACTTTTACTGCTAGATTTTTATTGAATTCCAATTTCACCATCTGCAGTGGTGGGATTTGAACCTGGGTCCCCAGAGCATTACTCTGGGTCTCTGGTTTACTAGTCCAGTGACAAATCCACTACACCACCACCTCCCCTTAGGAGGCATTCAAAAGTTGGGATAAATTATTGAGCATCTTCTGGGGGGGGGGCGGAAATCAAAATGACCTGAAAGAGTTATGACATACGAAAGTAATTATGCATGATCCAAATATCGGAAATGCTTTTTCCCATTAAAGAACCAGCTCAATCCAAACAGATGCAAAGGAGATCACAACGTGCTTAAAGGTATCATCAAAGTGAGTTGCAGCGATTGGAGTTCACCAATTGTCCTGGTGCCAAAACCAGATGGAAGACTACGATTGTGTGTGGACTATAGAAAGATCAACGCAGTTAAGAAATCAGCTTTTCCTATTCCTCGCTTGGAAGACTGTGTTGGAAAGGTGGGACAAGCACGTTTCATTACCAAACTTGACTTACTGAAAGGATATTTCAAGCCTTGCTTCAAACACGGACAGAAGAGCTGAATGCCAGAGCTGAGCTGAGAGTGACTGACCTTGACATCGAGGCAGCAGTTGACCGAGTATGGTATCAGGGAGCCCGGGCTAAACTGGAGTCAATGGAAATCAGAGGCAAACTCTCTGCTGGTTGGAGTCGTACCCGGCACAAAGGAAGATGGTTGTGGTGGTTGGAGGTCAATCATCTCAGCAGCAGGACATCACTGCAGGAGTTCCTCAGGATAGTGTCCTTGGCCCAACCATCTTCAGCTGCTTCATCAATGACCTTCCTTCCATCATAAGGACAGAAGTGGGGATGTTTGCCGATGACTGCACAATGTTCAGCACCATTCGTGGGGACTCAGATAATGAAGCGGTCCCTGTCCAAATGCAGCAAGATCTGGACAATATCCAGGCTTGGGCAGATAAGTGGCAATTCGCACCACAAGTGCCAGGCAATGACCATCTCGTACAAGAGAGGATCTAACCACCGCCCCTTGACATTCAATGGCATTACCATCGCTGAATCCCCCACAATCAACATCCTGGGAGTACCATTGATCAGAAAATGAATTGGACCAGCCATATTAATTAAGCTACCAGGACAGGTCAAAGGCTAGGATTCCTAGCCTTAGTAACTCTCCTCCTGACCCTCCCCCAAAGCCTGTCCACTATCCACAAGGCACAAGTCAGGAGTGTAATGGAATACTCTCCACATGTTCTGGATGAGTGCAGCTCCAACTCCACTCAAGAAGCTTGACGTCACCCAGGACAAAGCAGCCTGCATGATTTCTCTCCCTTACACATTTAAACCCTCCACCACCGACTAACAGTAGCAGCCGTGTGTACCATCTACAAGATGCACTGCAGTAACTCACCAAGGCTCCTTAGGCAGCACCTTCCAAACCCACAACCACTACCATCTAGAAGGACAAGAGCAGCAGATACCTGGGAACCCCACTACCTGGAGGATTCCCCCCCCCCCCCCCCCCCCCCCCAGTCACTCACCACCCTGACTTGGAAATATCTCGCCGTTCCTTCACTGTCGCTGGGGCAACATCCTGGAACTCCCTCCCTAACAGCACAGTGGGTGTACCTACACCTGAAGGACTGCAGCGGTTCAAGAAGGCAGTTCATCACCACCTTCTGAAGGGCAACTAAGGATGGGCAATAAATGCTGGCCTAACATAGATGCCCACATCCCGTAAATGAATAAATAAGGACCGTTGTCAGACAGGGCGAAGGAAATTTCGGCTCCTGTGACACCAAATAGGCTGCATCAATTTAAGGTCATGCCACCTGGGATGAAGAACACGGCAGCAACATTCCAAAGATTAACCAGCACAGTTATCTCTGGACTAAAGAATTGTGGAGTGTATCTTGCTGATTTGATGGTGTTCAGTCAGGCGCGGAAGGAACATCTGGAGCGCGTGGAAGGGTTGTGCAGTCGATTGAAAGAAGCTGGATTAGTGGAAAATTTGGCGAAGAGTGAGTTTGCGAAAGCTCAAGTCACTTTTCTAGGCCATACCATTGGACTTGGGCAGATGGCTCCACGGAATGTGAAGACGAAGGCTATTGAAGAATTTCCCGTACCAGCCACTAAGAGAGAAGTACTGAGATTTCTGGGTAGTACTGGTCTCTAGCGGAAATTCATGCTAATTTCCAGCAGCATGGTAGCTCCCTGACTGGACTTCTTAAAAAAAAAAACTTCAAAATGTCAGTGGACGGGGGCATTACAGTGGCACAGTGGATAGCACTGCTGACTCGGCACCGAGGTCCCAGGTTCGATCCCGGCTCTGGGTCACTGTCCGTGTGGAGTTTGCACATTCTCCCCATGTTTGCCTGGGTTTTGGCCCCACATCCCAAAGATGTGCAGGGTAGGTGGATCAGCCACGCTAAATTGCCCCTTAATTGGAAAAAATTAATTGGGCACTCAATTTTTAAAAAATATATATCAGTGGACATCGGAATGTCAAAATGTTGCAACACCAATGCCAAACGTTAGCTTTCCTTTTCAATGGTCGAATATTTCTTCTGGTGAATGTTGAGTTTCCAAGAAAAATACCCGATTGGTCATTCAATTCCGGAATGTCAGGAGGCATTCGAGAATCTGAAGTTAGCCACTGCACCAGTGGTGATGATGCCTGATTATGCCAAGCCATTTAAGATGACAATTGATGTGAGTGATGTGGATGTCGGTGCTGTACTGCTGCAGGAAGATGACGAGGGAATTGAACGACCAATCGGGTATTTTTCTTGGAAACTCAATATTCACCGGAAGAGATATTCGACCATTGAAAAGGAAACCTTAGGTTTGGTATTAGCGTTGCAGCATTTTGACATTTATGTCAGCATCAATACATCTGACACACTTGTATATACGGACCATAATCCCTTAAAGTTCCTGGACAAATTCAAAACGGAAGACGACTCGGATGGAGTTTGTTATTACAACCGTTTAATTTACAAATTCTACATGTGGCAGGAGAAGAGAATGTGATTGCTGATGCCCCATCACGACTGTGACATGGGAGAAGACTGCAATGGACTATATTCATCTGATTACATGTTTCAAATTGTAAAATGATATATCGTATTGATGTAAATTGTATGCTTTCTTAAATGTTTAAAATCAGAAAGAGTTCTGAAAATGAAGCCATCAGTGCATATTGCTGGTTTGTTTCTTCAGGAGCGGAGATGTTACGATAGGGAGATGTTAGGAAATGGGATTGAAGATATAGTGGGCAATATAGGGGTTAAAGCTGAGGGTAAAACTGCTAGCACTGAGTCAGAGGTATACGAAATGAAATGAAAATGGCTTATTGTCACAAGTAGGCTTCAAATGAAGTTACTGTGAAAAGCCCCTAGTCGCCACATTCCGGCGCCTGTTCGGGGAGGCTGGTATGGGAATTGAACCGTGCTGCTGCCCTGCCTTGGTCTGCTTTCAAAGCCAGCGATTTAGCCCTGTGCTAAACGAGCCAGGTATACGCCCACACCTGGCCTGAGGTACATTGTCCCATTCAGACTTAAACTTGTGAATGGGAATAAACCGGATATCCAGGTTCAGCCGGGGTGATTCACTCAGGATCCATTGTCCTGTAAACTGGAGTGGGCAATCAAAACTCCAAGTAGCGAAGATGAGTTCAAGTCCAACATGCCTGGGCAGGACCATTGTTTAAGGGGCTGGGCGGAGCTCAGAGAAAAATCATCCTGTTCGATTGGGGGTTGGTGGGGGGGAAGAAAGATTCGGAAAACCACCGGGAGAGGCCATGAAAAGCTGCTAGGCTTTCGAAAAGGGGTCTAAAGGAGCTGCACTAACAGCAGGAATATGTTCTGTAAATGCAAGTATCTTTCTTACCTGCCTGCATAAGTGGAGTTGAGAGCTGAATGTTCATTTTACATGCTGTTTAGTGGGAAATTGTGTGGTAGGGTGAAGAGGTGCATGTAATCTGTTCGTTAGGTTTGAAGTTTCTTTTGCTTTAATAAAGCTTTGTTTGAAAAAATAACCAAGCCCTATTTCTTATGCAATCATTCCTGGAGAGAATCGATCTTTCCGAGCAGTCTTACAGAATTTAAAAAATGTTCCAATTCTGGTCTCGTATCTTAGCCACTGTTGAGATCTGACCAGGCATCTGTAACAATAGTGTATCCTGTCGCACCTTGTAAAGGCTACTTCAAATGCACCCTGCAAACCCTCATCCTCCACATCCAAAAGGTGAAGGCAGCAGGCATAAGGGAATTCCGTCACCCACCAGGCTCCCTCACCGTCCCGGCTTTTTTGTTTCTTCATTGTCACAAGGTTAAAGTCCTGGGGATTATCAGTATTAAGTATTTGAGAAATGCTTGATCAGTATTCTCATGACCTGGATGCTTTATTTTGTGTTCGCAACAAAAGTCAAGAATGTTTCACCTGCTGAGAATGTTGCCCCAGATCCCTCGATTCGTAGGCCTCCAGTTTTTAACTCATTTATAACCATTGCTTTAAAAACAAATCTTATGAAAATCATCCCGCCCTTTAAATGAAAAGAACTGAGATTAGTGGGTGACAATATACAGCAACGAAGCAGGGCATGTAGCCCAACTAGTCTGTCCTAGTGATCATAGTGTCCACAGGGATCCATGGAATCTTTGACCAAAATTTTGGTTAATAAATAGGCTGAAGCGATGAATGTGTTTAGTTAGCTGAATGGGAATTGTTTGTTCATTGCATCCATTGATGTCCGTGCTGTCCTGCCTTCCCACAGTTGCCAGATGTGTGTTACTCCTGGTGGGTGCTAGCCTCTCTGAAAATCGTTGGGCGATTGCACTGGATCGACAAGGAGAAATTGAGCCGTTTTATATTGGCCTGTCAGGATGACGAGACTGGTGGATTTGCAGACCGGCCTGGAGATGTGGTAAGTGCGTGGCCACGAGGATTAGGGCAGTGGTGGGGAGGTGCTTATTTAATCGTGCGCCATGGCCCGTTTATTGTAATTGGAAGCTTACATTTTTGAAATGTTGCTGTATCCAGAACTTAGGAGTTTGGTTACAAATCAATGAAGACGCAGATATCATGGAATGATCTTTTGAATTAGTTTATGGGTTACTGGCTAGGCCAGAATTTATTACCCAGCTCTAATTGCCCTTGAGAAGGTGGTGATGTGCCACCGCCTTACATTGCTGCAGTCTACTTGGTGTAGATATTCCCACAGTGCTGTTCGTGAGGGACTTCCAGGATTTTGGCGCAACCGTTTTGAAGGAAACGCTGATATATTTGCAAGTCAGGATAGTGAGAGGCCTGGGGAACTGGCAAATGGTGATGTTCCTCTGCATCTGCTTCCCATGTCCTTTTAGATTCTAGATGCAAGAAGGCATGGATGTTTGGAAGGAGTCTTGGTAACTTACTGCAGTGCGTCTTGTAGATGGTACATACTGCTACCACTGGAATGGTGGACAGTGTGATAATCAAGTGGCCTGCTTTGTCCTGAAGGGTGTCAAGTCTTTCAAGTATTATTGGGACTACACTCATCCAGGCAGCTCCTGACCTGTGCTAAGTAGATGGTGGACAGGCTTTGAGGGGTCAGGAAGTGAGTTACTTGCTGCTGAATTCCCAGCTTCTGACCTACTCTCGTAGCCACAGTATTTATACGGCTGCTCCAATAAAGTTTCTGGTCAATAGTAACCCGCCCAACATATTGATAGTGAGGGATTTGGGAATGCCATTGTATGTCAAAGGGAATGGTTAGATTCTCCCTTGTTCTAGTTGGTCATTACCTGGCAATTGTGAGGTGTGCATGTTACTTGCCACTTGTCAGCTCAGGTCTAATGAGCAGGTTATTGACGGGCAAGTGTTGTTTGACACCACTGTTGATGAAACTTTCCATCAGTTTGCTGATGATTGAGAGCCGATTTGGGTGTGATTGGCCAAGTTAGATGTGCTTTGCTTTTTTGTAGACATTTTGAACATTGCTGTGTGGTAGCTTTACTGGAACAGGTTGGCTAGGGTCAGGGCTAGGTAAAGAGCACAAGTCTTCAGCACTCCTGTGGCAATGTTGTTGGGTCCCATAGCCTTTGTAGTATGGGCGCAAATGAAAATCATTTTGAAAGAACCATCCTTTGTCCTGCTATTCCCTATAACAGTGCAAAACGTTCCTTTTCAAATATTTATCAAATTGTGCTGAGAAATTACCATTGAAGAAAAGGTGGCTCGGTGGTGCAGTGGTTAGCACTGCTGCCTCACGGCGCTGAGGTCCCAGGTTCAATCCCGGCTTTTGTCACTGTCCGTGTGGAGTTTGCACATTCTCCCCGTGTCTGTGTGGGTTTTGCCCCCACAACCCAAAGATATACAGGCTAGGTGGATTGGCCACATTAAATTGCCCCTTAATTGGAAAAAAGGAATTGGGTACTCTAAATTTTTTTTTTTTTTTTTTTTCAAACTTTAAAAGAAAAGAAATTACTATTGAATCTACCGACCGCACATTCCAGCTCGTTGTCTTAAACCTCTGTCCTTTTACTGACCCCCCCCCCCCCCCCACCCCCGTCCCCTCCGACAGAGGAAGTAACTTCTTCTTCACTCGTGTCAAAACCTTTTGTAATTTTGACATTCTTCTGCCCTCCATTGTGATACGCGTTTTAGCCGTCCACTCGAGTGCTGCTTGTGCGGGTGGAGGAATGCAAAGATTTATTAGTAATTTTGCATGGGGGGGGGGGATAGTTATTGGTCAATACTTCTTTGAGAGAAATGTCTCAATTCTGAAATATCGTTTTTTTCCCCCCTGTTGTAGGTTGATCCCTTTCACACCCTGTTTGGAGTGGCAGGTCTCTCCCTGCTGGGGGACAAGCAGATTAAGCCTGTTAACCCAGTGTTCTGTATGCCGGAGGATACCCTACGGAGGATTGGCATCCAGCCCGAGTTGCTGTGTTAAAGAAGAGAGTCTTGGGCCTCTTCTCGGTGCTGTTTGAATGCTATTGTGGACAGAACTTGATCAACGTTTGGCAGAGGGCACTTCACCCATCATCTCACTTGGCGTTTGGCAATAATTTGTAGGTTTTATCTATTGCGTGGAATCAGTTTGTTAATGGTGTGGTTTCTACTGTGTGGCACTGCTGCGAGGGATGGGGAGGTGCAACCTTACACTTTACTGATCACACACCTTCAGTCATGGCAACTAACTGCATCTCGAGATGGTCATCTTGTGATATATGCTGACTTACACTAATGTCCTTTTCCTATTTTAAATTGTTTTGTGTGATATATATATCATATATATATATATATATACAAATCTATATTATTTATATACTTAAATTTTGACTGTTGATGGTCTATAGAGAAGAGGCACTCAGTCTCTGGGTGATGTTCCAATTGTAGAGGTGTGTGAATCGCTGTTGAATTTCACAGGGTCCCAGTTCAAAACAAAATCCAAAGACCCAAAATACAGGTTTCTGGTTTAGTTTTGTTTTACAGCCAAAGTTTAATGAATTAATTTTAAATTGAGAGATGTCAGTCAGCCTTGATTCAGAGACCCCCTTGCCCGTTAAGTCAGAACGTTAAAGATTCAAGCCCCAAATCCAGATGCCTGACCACATCTCTGGACTGCAGGAGGTCCTGACCCTCGGACGAAACATGAAACCCGGGACCCCATCTGCCCTCAGGTGGACGTAAAAGATCCCACAGCTACTGTTTTGAAGAAGAACCGGAGAGCGCTATCAGTGGTCCTGGCCAATATGCATTTGTCAACCGATTGTCATGAAAACAGAATGCCCGGTTACAGGACCGCGTCGATTCACGATTGCATTTGCTGCCATTGCAACTTCCCCCTTAGAAAAGTGCTTCATTCACTGAAGTGCTCTGGTATATCCGGAGGCCGAGGAAGGTGCTTTCGAGATAGTTTGTTCTTGTGAAGTTTTGGGTTTGCCTTCAGACTTAAGATAAGCACAGTGCTACTTTATTTACTATCAAACTAGCAATGTTAACCTAGCTGTCAAGCAGCGGTTAACTTTCAGAGCTCCCTAAGAACATCTGGAGAGGAGTGGGTGAGGGGAATTTTTATTCATATAAAATCTGTGCATTGGAGGAAAACTTTGAAATAGAGTTTTCTGTTTCTGTACCGGTTAATTAGTTTGCTCTACGGCACTGATTAAATACTGATAGTGCAAATTGGTGGGAGGTACATTTTTTTTTTTCAGATTGTGGTTGTTTGCATAACAGGAATGAAGCTGCTTTGTCCAGAGTTCAGATCAATCTTTGTAGTGAAAGGTAGTTCTAATGAGGTACAATATCATGTTTACAGTAGAGCGTCTCATTAAAATCTCACTTGTTTTTCTATCCCTGGGTTTAGCGATTGTGAAGAGGACTCTGGACGAGCAAATGTGGCAGTAGCTGTTGCTGGAGGGGATAAACGTGGGCAGTTTGAGTAGTCTGACTTTTTAACACATTGGTGGGATCTGGGCGTCGTTGGTCAGGCCAGCATTTATGGTCCATTCCTAGTTGCCCTTGAGAAGGCGGTGGTGAACTGCCGTCTAGAACCGCTGCAGCCCATGAGGTGTAGGTACGTCCCTGGTGCTGTTAGAGCGGGAGTTCCGGGATTTTAACCCAGCGACAGTGAATGAACAGCCGATTTATAGTTCCAAATCCGGATGGTGTGTGGCTTGGAGGAGAGCGTCCAGGTGGTGGTGAAGGGGCATTAAAGGAATCGAAAGGAGCTACAAGGTCTAACTGAAAACCAAAACAGGAAGTTGCAATATGTCCTAGGAATGAACTGAAAATACCAATGGAAGAATTGGATGAACAGAAATAAAACCCAAAACAGCAGGGACAACAGTTTAGATAGATGTAGCATTGGCGCTGCAGGGGCAGGAGAGGGGGAACTTGAGTCCAATCATTCTGCAGACCACCATTTCTTTTTGCCTTGGTTCTGACCTGGAATGGGAAAGATGCCTGATTGCCGTTTCCTGAAACATCAATAATATAGCGCTCTTCCATGAAGGTTGATATTTATTTTCTTTACAGATAACTCGCTTTGTGAGGCCCACATTCTCATTGCAGCTTTGAACCACTTGAGTGGAGCTGCTGTTCTGTATAAACTGTTGGAAAATATAGAGTCATAACTTAAATAATATCTAATCGAGGTGGAAGATCACCTGGTATCATGAAAAGTTTTGCTGGTCACGTTAAACTGAAAAATTGACATGTTTTGTGTGATATTCTGTAATCTTACAATGACCGATGGAAGGAATTCTGCTTTTAATTTCACCAAATAAACCCACCTTTAGTTCAACATATTTATTTCAAAGTAAAGAATTTGTGGGTTTGTCATGATTTAATTGCAGTATAGTGAGGAGGATTTGAAACGAGCAAACAACTCATTGGACGAGTATATTTGCTCATTTTACCTGAGTGCTTAAATAAAACACAGTTGTTGTGATTGAGAATATCCTGTGTTGTCATTTTACAGTAGAATTGCAGGAGAATTTTCTTCACTCGTTCCCACAGGAGAAACTGTGCGTCTCACACTCATTGTGTGCGTTTTGTGCCTCACTCTCTCTTGTGTGCATTTTGTCTCTCACTCACTCGTGTGCATTTTGTCTCGCACTCGTGTGCCTTTTGTCTCAATTGTGTGCCTTTTGTCTCACACTCGTGTGAGTTTGGCTCACTCACTTGTGTACGTTTTGTTTCCACTCGTATATGTTTTGTCTCAACCGTGTGCCTTTTGTCTCTCCACTCGTGTGCGTTTTGTCTCACGCTCGTGCATTTGTCTCGCTCGTTTGCGTTTTGTCTCTCACTCGTTTGCGTTTTGCCTCACACTTGTGTGCATTTGTCTCTCCCTCGTGTTTTTTCTCTCACGTATGTGTTTTGTCTCACTGCGTTTGTCTTGTGCGTTTTGTCTCGTGTGCGTTTTGTCTTACACTCGTGTGCGTTTTGTCTTACACTCGTGTGCGTTTTGTCTTACACTCGTGTGCGTTTTGTCTTACACTCGTGTGCGTTTTGTCTTACACTCGTGTGCGTTTTGTCTTACACTCGTGTGCGTTTTGTCTTACACTCGTGTGCGTTTTGTCTTACACTCGTGTGCGTTTTGTGTCTCGTGTGTTTTGGCTCACTCGTGTGCATTTTGTCTTACACTCGTGTGCGTTTTGTGTCTCGTGTGTTTTGGCTCACTCGTGCGTTTTGTCTTACACTTGTGTGCGTTTTGTCTTACACTCGTGTGCGTTTTGTGTCTCGTGTGTTTTGGCTCACTCGTGCGTTTTGTCTCACACATCGTGTGCATTTGTGTCTCGTGGGCGTTTTGTCTCTCTCGTGGGCGTTTTGTCTCTCTCGTGGGCGTTTTGTCTCTCGTGGGCGTTTTGTCTCTCGCGTGGGCGTTTTGTCTCTCGCGTGGGCGTTTTGTCTCTCGCGTGGGCGTTTTGTCTCTCGCGTGGGCGTCTTGTCTCTCGCGTGGGCGTTTTGTCTCTCGCGTGGGCGTTTTGTCTCTCGCGTGGGCGTTTTGTCTCTCGCGTGGGCGTTTTGTCTCTCGTGGGCGTTTTGTCTCTCTCGTGGGCGTTTTGTCTCTCGCGTGGGCGTTTTGTCTCGCGTGGGCGTTTTGTCTCTCTCGTGGGCGTTTTGTCTCTCTCGTGGGCGTTTTGTCTCTCGCGTGGGCGTTTTGTCTCTCGCGTGGGCGTTTTGTCTCTCTCGTGGGCGTTTTGTCTCTCGCGTGGGCGTTTTGTCTCTCTCGTGGGCGTTTTGTCTCTCTCGTGGGCGTTTTGTCTCTCTCGTGGGCGTTTTGTCTCTCGCGTGGGCGTTTTGTCTCTCGCGTGGGCGTTTTGTCTCTCGCGTGGGCGTTTTGTCTCTCGCGTGGGCGTCTTGTCTCTCGCGTGGGCGTCTTGTCTCTCGCGTGGGCGTTTTGTCTCTCGCGTGGGCGTTTTGTCTCTCGCGTGGGCGTTTTGTCTCTCGCGTGGGCGTTTTGTCTCTCGCGTGGGCGTTTTGTCTCTCGCGTGGGCGTTTTGTCTCTCGCGTGGGCGTTTTGTCTCTCGCGTGGGCGTTTTGTCTCGCGTGGGCGTTTTGTCTCTCGCGTGGGCGTTTTGTCTCTCGCGTGGGCGTTTTGTCTCTCGCGTGGGCGTTTTGTCTCTCGCGTGGGCGTTTTGTCTCTCGCGTGGGCGTTTTGTCTCTCTCGCGTGGGCGTTTTGTGTCTCTCGCGTGGGCGTTTTGTGTCTCTCGCGTGGGCGTTTTGTGTCTCTCGCGTGGGCGTTTTGTGTCTCTCGCGTGGGCGTTTTGTGTCTCTCGCGTGGGCGTTTTGTGTCTCTCGCGTGGGCGTTTTGTGTCTCTCGCGTGGGCGTTTTGTGTCTCTCGCGTGGGCGTTTTGTGTCTCGCGTGGGCGTTTTGTCTCTCACACCCCTGTGTTTTTTTTATAGAACATAGAAAATACAGCACATAACAGGCCCTTAGGCCCTTGATGTTGTGCCGAACTTTTGTCCCAGCTCAATAACAAATTAATCTACACCCAATCATTCTACCGTAATCCATGTACCTATCCAATAGCTGCTTGAAGGTCCCTAATGTTTCCGACTCAACTACTTCCACAGGCAGTGCATTCCATGCCCCCACTACTCTCTGGGTAAAGAACCTACCTCTGATATCCCCCCTATATCTTCCACCATTCACCTTAAATTGATGTCCCCTTGTAATGGTTTGTTCTACCCGGGGAAAATGTCTCTGACTGTCGACTCTATCCTCCTGATCATCTTATAAACCTCTATCATGTCGCCCCTCATCCTTCTCCGTTCTAATGAGAAAAGGCCTAGCACCCTCAACCTTTCCTCGTAAGACCTACTCTCCATTCCAGGCAACATCCTGGTAAATCTCCTTTGCACCTTTTGCAAAGCTTCCACAACCTTCCTAAAATGAAGCGACCAGAACCGTACACAGTACTCCAAATGTGGCCGTACCAAGGTTTTGTACAGCTGCATCATCACCTCACGGCTCTGAAATTCAATCCCTCTGTTAATGAACGCGAGCACACCATAGGCCTTCTTCACAGCTCTATCCACTTGAGTGGCAACTTTCAAAGACCGAGGTCTCTCTGCTCCGCCACATTGCCAAGAACCCTACCGTTAAGTTAACCCTGTATTCCGCATTCATATTTGTCCTTCCAAAATGGACAACCTCACGCTTTTCAGGATTTAACTCCATCTGCCACATCTCAGCCCAGCTCTGCATCCTATCTATGTCTCTTTGCAGCCGACAACAGCCCTCCTCACTATCCACAACTCCACCAATCTTCGTATCGTCTGCAAATTTACTGACCCACCCTTCAACTCCCTCATCCAAATCATTAATGAAAATCACAAACAGCAGAGGGCCCAGAACTGATCCCTGCGGTACGCTACTGGTAACTGGGCTCCAGGCTGAATATTTGCCATCCACCACCACTCTCTGACTTCTATCGGTTGGCCAGTTCGTTACCCAACTGGCCAAATTTCCCACTATCCCATGCCTCCTTACTTTCTGCATAAGCCTACCATGGGGAGCCTTATCAAATGCCTTACTAAAATCCATGTACATGACATCCACTGCTTTACCTTCATCCACATGCTTGATCACCACCTCAAAGAATTCAGTAAGACTTGTGAGGCAGGACCTATCCCTCACAAATCCGTGCTGACTATCCCTAATCAAGCAGTGTCTTTCCAGATGCTCAGAAATCCTATCCCTCAGTACCCTTTCCATTACTTTGCCTGCCACCAAAGTAAGACTAACTGGCCTGTAATTCCCAGGGTTATCCCTATTCTCTTTTTTGCACAAAGGCACGATATTCGCCATTCTCCAATCGCCTGGTACCACACTTGTTGAAGTGAGGACGAAAAGATCATTGCCAACGGCTCTGCAATTTGATCTCTTGCTTCCCATAGAATCCTTGGATATATCCCGTCAGGCCCGGGGGACTTGTCTATCCTCAAGTTTTTCAAAATGCCCAACACATCTTCCTTCCTAACAAGTATCACCTTGAGCTTACCGGTCTCTTTCACACTGTCCTCTCTAACAATATCGCCCCTCTCATTTGTAAATACAGAAGAAAAGTACTCGTTCAAGACCTCTCCTATCTCTTCAGACTCAATATACAATCTCGCGCTGCAGTCCTTGATCGGACCTACCCTCGCTCTAGTCATTCTCATATTTCTCACATATGACAAGAGAAGTTGAATGTCTTGTTAAGAGGAAGAAGGAAACTTATGTAAGGCTGTGGAAACAAGGTTCAGACAAAAATCTTTGGCAGGTAGGATCAAGGAAAACCCCAAGGCCTTTTACACATGAAATGAAAATCGCTTATTGTCACAAGTAGGCATCAAATGAAGTTACTGTGAAAAGCCCCTAGTCGCTACATTTCGGCGCCTGTTCGGGGAGGCTGTTCCCGTAACAGCCTCCCCGAACAGGCGCCGGAATGTGATGACTAGGGGCTTTTCACAGTATCTTCATTTGAAGCCCACTTGTGACAATAAGCGATTTTCATTTCATTTTCATTTCATGTGTAAAAGGCTTTGGGGTTTTCCTTGATCCTACCTGCCAAATATTTTTCATGCCCTCTCTTAGCTCTCCTAATCCCTTACTTCAGTTCTCTCCTGGCTAGCTTATATCCCTCCAGCGCCCTGTCTGAACCTTGTTTCCACAGCCTTACATAAGTTTCCTTCTTCCTCTTAACAAGACATTCAACCTCTCTTGTCAACCATGGTTCCCTCAATCGACCATCTCTTCCCTGCCTGACAGGGACATACATATCAAGGACACGTAGTATCTGTTCCTTGAACAAGTTCCACATTTCAATTGTGTCCTTCCCTGACAGCCTATGTTCCCAACTTATGCACTTCAATTCTTGTCTGACAACATCGTATTTACCCTTCCCCCAATTGTAAACCTTGCCATGTTGCACGCACTTATCCCTCTCCATTACTAAAGTGAAAGTCACAGAATTGTGGTCACTATCTCCAAAATGCTCCCCCACTAACAAATCTATCACTTGCCCTGGTTCATTACCAAGTACCAAATCCAATATGGCCTACCCTCTGGTCGGACAAGCTACATACGGTGTTAGAAAAGCTTCCTGGACACTGCACAAACACCACCCCATCCAAACTATTTGATCTAAAGAGTTTCCACTCAATATTTGGGAAGTTGAAGTCACCCATGACTACTACCCTGTGACTTCTGCACCTTTCCAAAATATGTTTCCCAATCTATTCCTCCACATCTCTGCTGCTAAAGGGGGGCCTATAGAAAACTCCCAACAAGGTGTTTGCTCCTTTCCTATTTCTGACTTCAACCCATACTACCTCAGTAGGCAGATCCTCCTCGAACTGCCTTTCTGCAGCTGTTATACTATCTTTAATTAACAATGCCACCCTCCCACCTCCTTTACCACCCTCCCTAATCTTATTGAAACATCTATAACCAGGAACCTCCAACAATCATTTCTGCCCCTCTTCTATCCAAGTTTCCGTGATGGCCACCACATCGTAGTCCCAAGTACCGCTCCATGCCGTTAGTTCACCCACCTTATTCCTGATGCTTCTTGCATTGAAGTATACACACTTCAACCCATCTCCGTGCCTGCAAGTACTCTCCTTTGTCAGTGTTCCCTTCTCCACTGCCTCACTACACGCATTGACATCCTGAACATCGGCTACCTTAGTTGCTGGAAGACAAATCCGGTTCCCATTCCCCTGCCAAATTAGTTTAAACCCTCCCGAAGAGTACTAGAAAACCTCCCTCCCAGGATATTGGTGCCCCTCTGGTTCAGATGCAACCCGTCCTGCTTGTACAGGTCCCACCTTCCCCAGAATGCGCTCCAATTATCCAAATACCTGAAGCCCTCCCTCCTACACCATTCCTACAGCCACATGTTCAACTGCACTACTCCTAGCCTCGCTATCACGTGGTACTGGTGTTGCTAACTTTTGGTTGGCTCTTAAATGTTGCTCGTTGTATCTTTACTTAATTTGCTCTGTTTCTATAACCTTTGCTCTAGAGTCGCCAGGTATCTTTATGATACCACCACGAGGTTCAAGTTCAAGTGCTGATCAATAACTCAATACACCAGTTAGTAAGATTCAAATCAAAACACATTTATTATACACAGTCAATCACTACTCATGCATAAAACTCTACTTACTGGACGATCTCTAACACTAAAAGGCCTATACTTAACTTTGGAACTGGCCCACCAGGTCAGGGGAACAAATTGCCTTTCGTTCGATTCTGAGTCAGCAGGCTTCAAAGCTGGTATAGACCGGTAGCTCGGAGCGCCTATCTCGTAGCGTGCGTTGACTGGAGACTTACTTGGTTGATGCAGCTACTAGGCAGGTCACAGTCAATGGTTGTTTCGAGCTGCTGAGAGACCCTGCCAAGAAGGACGAATTGAACTTGGGGACTCTATTTTACGCAGAGGGTAGTGGGTGCCTGGAACTCACTACCGGAGGAGGTAGTGGAAGCAGGGACGATAGGGACATTTAAGGGGCATCTTGACAAATATATGAATAGGATGGGAATAGAAGGATACGGACCCAGGAAGTGTAGAAGATTGTAGTTTAGTCGGGCAGTATGGTCGGCACGGGCTTGGAGGGCCGAAGGGCCTGTTCCTGTGCTGTACATTTCTTTGTTCTTTGTTCTAGTCCCCAGGGGCTCCGCGCCATTCGGGGTGGACCCCGTACCTGGTTCCAAGTGATTGGACTAAGTTCTGATCATTTGGATCGATTTCTCCAATACTGGAGCTGTTCCCTGATCGCTGGGCGGTCCCTAAGTGTCCGTTGGCCTTCCTTTGTCTTGGCTCCTGCTGGCGCCGAGGAGCCTGGCTTGGCCTTGTTTACCTTAACTGTTTCCAATTGTTCCTGGGGATCGCTCATCAATATGCAGATGGTTGTTAGTTTCAGTGCTGTCTGGGTTCCTGCAAGTTCTGAATACAGGAACTTTGCACCTGCTTGTTTTTCCTGCGTTTGACTGAATTTCCCTGCATTCGTAGCGGATCTCCACTTTAAAGTCGGGAAGTGGCCAACCCAGGTTTTGTGTCTCGTGTGCCTTTTGTCTCTCACTCACCGTGCGTTTGTCTCACACACACTTGTGCGTTTTGTGCTCCTCACGCTCACTTGCGTACCTCACATTCTCGTGTTTTTTTTTTTTTTACAATGTTTTCATCATTAGGCTTTTATTCCAGACTTTATGTTGAATTCAGATTTCACCATCTGCCACGGTTGGATTTGAGCCCAGGCCTTGCCCTGGGTCTCTGGATTACTCGTCCAGCGTCGATACTACTACACCACCCTCCCCCCAAGTGCATCCAGCATCTTTCAGCAACTAAAGCTGAATGAATAAGTAAACCACCAATGTTTTCGAGATTTGTACATCTATTGCTCTGTGTTAAAGTGCATTCAGAAGCAAAGTTATTTTTCCTTTGCTGCCATGTGAATAGTTTGATTCTTTGAAGGTAAATCTTTAGAAAAAAAGGGATGTAGCCTATGCCTTTAAGGGATCTAAAACTGCTGTCAATCGGCATCACATCAACAGGATGTGATGTGTTAGTACCATGACCTGCAGTCAGTCTATGCAACAGGACTAGGAGTAAGATGTGGATCTTTACACAGTCTTATTTTCAAATAACCCGCTATTATTGGTGTGATTGGTCAAACAAGAACACCGAGGAATAGAATTAACATTTTGAGGTGTTGATCCTCTGTGAAAACTTGCTTTCAGACCTGCATCTCTTTGCTCAGCAACTGTCTTTGGTTCAGGTGAAAGAAAAACACTTGAGGCTGCTTGAAAATCTGAAATAAAAAGTATTGGAAATACTCAGCCGGTCTGGCAGCAACTGTGCAGAGAGAAACCGAGTTAATGTCCCGTCCCCCCCCCCCCCCCCCCCCCCACAAAACATTTGTCATTTACTCTTTCCTGCCCTCATCACTGACGCATGTTCCCCCTTTCCTCCTCGCTTTCACCTTTTCAAAACCTACTACATATCTTTCTTTTCCCAGTTCTGATTTTGGTTCTGGGGAGCACAAGGGCCCACTTTACAGGTGTGGTGCAACAGAGAGCAAAAGTATGTTTAAACAAAAACAATGTTTATTCTGTGAATCCAGTTAACATTTTAAAACACACAGTAAACATCTCAGCAACTATCAACTCAAATACTCCCCCCAAAGAATACAGTACTCTATAAGTAACCCTTAATCTTTCCTAGCAATATCCATAAGACAAACACCCTCTTCAACACAGACATCAGGTTTAAATTCTCTACTGAGAGCAGTTATCACTTTTAAATTAGCAAGTGATTTGAAGACATGCCTTTCATGCAGAAATAGACCAAAATTACACGTAGTTTCTCTGGATGCAGCTCCCAGTCTGCAAAATGGAACTAAGCACACCCTGTAGCTGACAGCCCAAAGCGAAAGTAAAACGGACAGGCCAGCTCCACCCACACTCTGACATCACTGCAGCTATTTGATAAACACCCATTTCTTAAAGGTACACCCACTACAGCTATTTGATAAACTCCCATTACTTAAAGGTAACTCGCCTGTTGCTTCCCCAAAGCCCATCGCCAGCCACTAGGTACACGTCAAGAGTATTGTGGGGGGTACTCTCCAATTGCGTGGATGCGTGATGCTCCAACAATACTCAAATTCAACACCCCCCGCCCCAGGTCAAGGCAGCCCGCTTGATGGCCACCCCATCCACCACCGACATTTGGTGGCAGCAGTGTGTGTCTACAAGATGCACTCATCAAGCCTCCTTTGACAGCACCTTCCAAACCCACAACCTCTACCATCCAGAAGGACGAAAGCAGGGGATGCATGGTAACATCACCATCTGCCGCTTCAGACCACGCCCCACCTTGTTAAGATAGTTGCACCATCGATGCAGACAGGTTTCCCTCAGAGTTCTGGAAAAGTAGGTGTTTTAGAGAGAGAGTTGCTGTACATTATAGGTGTCCGATATGATTCATTGGGCAACAATGCCATTTGTGGGCTTCCACCAGCTCCTCCGGTAGCGGGTTCCAGGCGCCCACTACCCTCTGTGTAAAAAAACTTGCCTCGTACATCTACTCTAAACTTTGCCCCTCGCACCGTAAACCTATGCCCCCGAGTAATTGACCCTTCTACCCTGGAAAAATGCCTCTGACTATCCACTCTGTCTGTGCCCCTCATAATTTTGTATACCTCTTATCAGGTCGCCCCTCAACCTCCTTCATTCCAGTGAGAACAAACCGAGTTTATTCAACGTCTCCTCATAGCTAATGCCCTCCATACCAGGAACCATCCTGGTAAATCTCTTTTGCACCGTCGCCTTAAGGAGGAAATGGATAGATTTCTGGACTCTAAAAGGTGTGATGGTGTATGGGGAGAGCTCTGGAGTATGGTGTTGAGATAGAGGATGAAACATGATCATATTGAATGGAGGAGCAGTCTCATAGGGCCAAATGGCCAACTCCTGCTCTTATTTTCTATATTTCTATATAACATTTATATAGAGGCTTTAGTGTAATAAAATGTCCCAAGATGCTTTTCAGGGGCATTATAAAGCAAATTATAAAATCCAGCCACGTAAGGTCAGATGACCAAAACTTAGATAAGAGGTAAACTTTAAGGAATATCTTAAAGAGGAAATAGAGACGGAATTCCAGTGTTTGCTGCCCAACCAACTGAAGGCACTGCCACTAATGGCGGTGCAATTAAAATGGGGGCGGGGGCTTAAGAGGCCAGAATTAGAGGTACGCACATATCTTGGAAGAGTGGGTTGGAGGAGATTATAGAGAATGGAGACATGACTGAGAGGTTCACCAGCAGATGGGCAAAGTTGGACAACATTACGCATGTGGAAATAGGCGGTCTTGGTGATGTCATGAACATGAATGGAAGCTCATCCCAGCATCAAATGTTACGATGAGGTCCAAGGTTATGAACAGACCGGTTTAATCTCAGACCGTTGGCAGGAAGAGGGATGAAGTTGGTTCGTTAGGGCAGTGTTTTTCAAACTTTTTTTCCGGGGACCCATTTTTACCAACCGGCCAACCTTCGGGACCCAACGTGGTCGACCTTCGCAACCCACGCCAGTCGGCCAGCGCGACCCACGCCGGCCGACCTGCGCGACCCACCATTTTCTCTTACCTTGTTTGTTGCTGCCAAAAATGGAGGAAATGGTTTTGGGTCCCTTTGGCCCCAATGGTCCCTTTGTCTCTCTGGCCCCCCGAACTTGGAAAAAAAAAGGCTCTGACCATATTTTAAAAATGCGGCCGCGCTGCGCATGCGTGCCTCGCATGCGCACCGATGATCGGGCACGCATGCGCAGCGCGGCAGCATTTTAAAAATCTGCTCCTGGCCATTTTGAAAGCTGCTCGCAGCCGGCATTATTAAAAACCGGCTGTTGCGCGTGGATTTGCGCAATCGTAACATCACGGCGGATGGCTCCGTGACCCTCCCGACACCCGCCCGCGACCCACCCGCAGGTCGCTCTCCTGAAGTTTGACAATGCCCGAGTTAGGGAATGGAGTTTGGAGCAGGGATCATAAAACAATGGCTCCATCCTTCCTCGTTTTTGTTGGAGAAAGTTTCTTCTCAAACCTCAACCAATACCGAAAAAGAATGGTCTGCTCATTTATTTCCATAGAAGGTCCCACAAACAACGATGTAAACCCTGTCTCCTACATTACAACAGTGACTACATTTGACGTATTGACTTGGTTCAACAGTGCCTTGGGATGTAGAAACACATTGCTACGATCCTGGGCAGGACCCCAACCCCATCCCCATTTGTTGTTAGGAACCGGTTAGGGATGAGGTTGACAAAGTTTGAGATTTAAGACACTCGCTTTTGGAATAAAGGCACAATATTCCCCAGGATTTTGAATTAAAAAAAACAATCTTTACTATGCAAATTCAAGAAAGTACAGCAGTTTAAAAGAAGACCATCTCAGTCTCTAACGCTCAGGGAAAGTAGTGAGTAGTTGATTCGACAAGTGAGGAATCAATCCAAGTGGAAACCATGTGCTGAAGAGCTACTCTTTGTCCACTGAAGAATGGGTTTTCCAGCTGTATTAATAGAATTCCCGAAAATCATTCATTAGTGTGTTTGATGCATTCTTGAGCATTTCAGAAAGAATTTGGCCTGCGGGTTAGAAAAAAAAAACATCTCCAAACACTTGTGTGCTTAAAATGTTGCATTGCCTTTTGAGTAGGAGAATCATAGAACATCTACAGTGCAGAAGGAGGCCATTCGGCCCATCCGGTCTGCACCAACCCTCCGGAAGAGCACCCTAACATGGCCCACGCTCCCGCCCCATTCCGATACCCCACCTAACCGTTGGACACTAAGGGGCAATTTATCGTGGTCAATCCACCTAACCTGCACATCTTTGGGCTGTGGGAGGAAACCGGAGCACCCGGAGGAAACCCACGCAGACACGGGGAGAAGGTGCAGACTCCGCACAGACAGTGACCCGAGGTTGGAATCGAACCCGGGTCCCTGGTGCTGTGTGGCAGCAGTGCTGAGGAGAATCAAAATTAACAGAATCCAAACCGAAAATTAGACTGGTCACTGTAATGGATCAATCCGATATTGGTTGTACCACAACAAGCTATCAGGTTTCTGTCTCTGCTAAAACCATCCGATATTCTAGTGTCATCCTGGAGCGTAAAGATAACTTCTAGTTTATTTCTCAAAGCTCATCTTTTAAATACTGCCCTGTGGTCGTTAGCATCCATCGATAGGTCAGACCATGGGCAGGATTCTCCGATTGCCTGGCTCTGAAATCGCATTTGGCGATTGGGCGGAGAATCCCTTTTGACGGCATAATCGGGGGTGCCGCCTGTTTTCGGATGCTCCGCACCCTCCAAAGCGACGTCATTGGTGGGTACGCTGCACTCCATTGCGACGGCCTCAGGACGTCACCTGAAGGCCCTCCCCCGATGCCCCAACCCCGATGGGGCGTCTTCACGATGGCGTGTATCCCTGTTACTCTGAGTTCTCGTCCAGTCGCGTGGCGGCTGTGGGCTGTGTCCGGCGCCGCCACAGTCATGGGGGGGCGGCGCGGGGGCGCGTTCCGCTGACCGGGGGTGCCTCGACGGGGCTAGGGGTACTGGTGGGGGGTGGTCCGGGAATGACGAGGTAGGTTACAGGGGGGGCACTATCCGGCAGGCTGGATCCGCGCGCGGCTGGCACCATGTTGTACAGCGCGGCCACTGCAGGTCACCGACGTGCGCAGGTGCAGCCACAGACCTGGCAATTCTCCAGCCGTATCTGCAGGGAAAGCCGTGGCTTTATGTGGCGTGGCTGTTCGCCCCCCCCCACCAGGTGGACATTGGTGGGGGGGGGGCGCTGACATTTTGGCCGTAAGACATGCTCCAGACACAGCCGCAGAATCGGAGAATCAAGCCCCTTGTCTCTGTTTATCAGGACGCGCGACAACGCAGAATCGCCAAGCAGAAACTTATAGCCAAGTTCCGCACACACGAGTGCGGCCTCAACCGGGACCTGGGATTCATGTCACATTACATTCACCCCCCACCATCTGGCCTGCGAAATCCTACCAACTGTCCTGGCTTGGTACAATTCACACCTCTTTAACCTGGGGTTACCCCATCTCTGGATCTGTAAAGATTTAATCACCTGCTAATGCTCGCATTCCAAGCATTGTCTGGCATCTTTGAATCTGTCTATATGTATGTTTCTGGAACATACCTCTTCATTCACCTGAGGAAGGAGCAGCGCTCCGAAAGCTAGTGATATCGAAACAAACCTGTTGGACTTTAACCTGGTGTTGTAAGACTTCTTACTGTGCTCACCCCAGTCCAACGCCGGCATCTCCACATCTGTTTGTCTGGACAGTGAGGAAAATTATAGTCTTAAGTTATTTTTTGCAATACCATTCTCATACTGTCATGTACTAGGAACGAGCTTGTATGGTTTAATTGAATTGCAAAGGTCAAACATCAATAAAGGAGTTGTGAAGACAGGTAGTTTGAAAAGGCAGTTAGAAGAATTGGTTTAAAGTTGGCTGTTATATTTCAAAAGGAACATATACAAGTGGAAGTTTGCAAATAGATGAGGCAAAATAGTGTAAGTTTACTTTTAAAATATAATAGCCATAAAGTAAAAAAAGGGTTGATCAGTTATGGGGAAAGGAACTTCTAAAGGATTATAAAAACAATCGAAGGTAAAGTTGAAGGGAATAAAACCGATTTAAGGAAACACTGAAGACTGTTGGAGGTGGTGTCTGTGAGATCTCGAACAAGACCGCGTGTGTGTTAAAGGCACATGCTTCAACCCTGTTTGATGCCCACTCTCAGATCACCCTAAGAACAGCAGGGCATTGTGTGGCAATGTTACTGGAATTTGCTATAGAGTAAAAATCTATGAGGACTGTTGCCATCAAAAGGGAGTTTATCTTTGAGTTTATTTGAGCTAAAATCTTTTACGAAATGTTTGGAAAGTGCTGCTAACTGTGTAGTAGTATCCTCACGTTTTAAGTATTTCTTTTTCTTTATTCTTTAAAAAAAATTTTTTTTTTTAAAGAGTACCCAAAAGCTTTTGACAGAGTCATCGGACTCGAAACGTCAGCTCTTTTCTCTCCCGACAGAAGCTGCCAGACCTGCTGAGATTTTCCAGCATTTTCTTTTTGTTGCCAGTACATCCTTTCTCAGGTAAGGAGACCAAAACTGAACACAGGGTATGTAAAGGGTATTACGAATATGGGACAAATTTGGTTAAATGGAGTTAAGGTACAGAATAGCCCGATCTTTTGAAACAACAGGGCAACTCAAGGAGTTGAATGAGTGTTCCATATTCCCGTGTTCCTATTCGAACCTCACTCTATACCCACTGTCACAGCGCTCACTCAAGTATCACTGCACATGGATCCTGAAATTCCAAACTATTTAAATGATTCCTCCTAGCCATTTCTGCAGAGGTACCCCACCCTTTTGATGAGAAACAGACTTTTATAGTTTGTTGCAAAACAAGAAACTGCAATATTTGGTTAATGAAACTAATGAGTAACACACCATTTGGAATCTGGTGTGATCCAAGTGAAATTTTCCAAACGTTCAAAAAAACCAAATACCCCCCAAACCTAATAAACAGGATGAATGGCCACTCCATGTGGCTGGGATCCCCCCTCCAGGATTTGTGTCCCTATACAGGGTCTCTGAGACTGGGATTCCCATTCCAGGATTTGTGTGTTCCCTGTACAGGATCCCTGAGACTAGGATTCCCATTCCAGGATTTGTGTTCCCTGTACAACAGTGTTTTTCAAACCTTTTTTCGAGCGACTCATGTTTACAGAATGGCCGACTATTGCGACCCACGCCACATTCAGAAAAGATTCTCCATAATTACTGTTTAAAAAGTCACACTCATTGTTGGCACTTCTTTATTATTGAATGTAAATTTGTAAATTGAGCTGCTGTGTCACAGTAAACAACAGGTCCACTCTGACACATTGCGAAAGGGTGTAACTCAGCATTATTTGATTATTTTACTTCTTCACAGCCATTTTTAGCATTTGGAAAATTGCGTTCAAGCGCTGGAAAGATTAACAGGCTCAGTATTGCACAGTTTAACCACGTCATGTTCATGCGTTCAAAACCTAACAAGATCTCGGATGGGAAATTAAGAAATAATACAGAGCCTGATGCTGAACACAGTAGCAGAGGATTTTACAGGTCTCTGACTGCAAACTGCTCAACTATACTCTGGCCCAGAGAGGCAATGAAGTCCACGGCACTGGTTTCTACATCAGCCTCGCGCGGTCATACACAGTACTGCAGTGAGAATTTGCCGAGAGAGAAAACGGTAAACATGGTCAGTTGATATTTGGGGACCATTTTGCTGACCTTTTGACAACCCATTCTACACCATCCGGTGACCCATCTGTGGGTCACAACCCACACTTTGAACATCACTGCTGTACAAGGTCCCTGAAGCTGGGATTCCCATTCCAGGATTTGTGTTCCCTGTACAAGGTCCCTGAGGCTGGGATTCCCATTCCAGGATTTGTGTTCCCTGTACAGGGTTCCTGAGGCTGGGATTTCCATTCCAGGGTTTGTGTTCTCTATGCAGGGTTCGTGAGGCTGGGATTCCCATTCCAGCGTTTGTGTTTCCTGTACAGGGTTCCTGAAGCTGGGATTCCCATTCCAGGGTTTGTGTTCTCTATAAAACATAGAACATAGAAAAATACAGCACAGAACAGGCCTTTCGGCCCACGATGTTGTGCCGAACCTTTGTCCTCGATTAATCATAGATTATCATTGAATTTACAGTGCAGAAGGAGGCTATTCGGCCCATTGAGTCTGCACCGACTCTTGGAAAGAGCACCCGACGCAAGGTCAACACCTCCACCCAACTCTAAGGGCAATTTTGGACACTAAGGGCAATTCATCATGGCCAATCCACCTAACCTGCACATCTTTGGACTGTGGGAGGAAACCGGAGCACCCGGAGGAAACCCACGCACACACGGGGAGGATGTGCAGACTCCGCACAGATAGTGACCCAAGCCGGAATCGAACCTGGGACCCTGGAGCTGTGAAGCAATTGTGCTATCCACAATGCTACCGTGCTGCCCTTAAGAACAAATTAATCTACACTATTATCATTCTACCGTAATCCATGTACCTATCGAATAGCTGCTTGAAGGTCCCTAATGTTTCCGACTCAACTACTTCCACAGGCAGTGCATTCCATGCCCCCACTAGTCTCTGGGTAAAGAACCTACCTCTGACATCCCCCCTATATCTTCCACCATTAACCTTAAATTTATGTCCCCTTGTAATGGTTTGTTCCACCCGGGGAAAAAGTCTCTGACTGTCTACTCTTATTTATTCCCCGATCATCTTATAAACCTCGATCAAGTCGCCCCTCATCCTTCTCCGTTCTAATGAGAAAAGGCCTAGCACCCGCAACCTTTCCTCGTAAGACCTACTCTCCTTTCCAGGCAACATCCTGGTAAATCTCCTTTGCACCTTTTCCAGAGCTTCCACATCCTTCCTAAAATGAGGCGACCAGAACTGTACACAGTACTCCAAATGTGGCCTTACCAAAGTTTTGTACAGCTGCATCATCACCTCACGGCTCTTAAATTCAATCCCTCTGTTTTAAAAAAAAAAAAAAATTTTTATTAAAGGTTTTCATAAAATATCAATAACAAAATGAGAAAGAAAAAAGAACCCAACAGGGTTAAGGACAAAACACAATCTAAAAAAGCAACCCCCCAAACCCCTCCCCCCCGTACCTAAATAATAAATTAACATTAACACCCCGACTTAAGACATCAGGTGTATACACCCCCTCAGACCCTCCAGTGTAAATAACATAAACAAAAATAAAGTAACCCCACCCCCCGAGCTGCTGCTGCCATTGACCAATGTCTATCGTTCTGCCAGAAAGTCTAAGAACGGTTGCCACCGCCTAAAGAACCCTTGTACCGACCCTCTCAAGGCGAATTTCACCCTCTCCAATTTAATGAACCCTGCCATATCGCTGATCCAGGATTCCACGCTTGGGGGCCTCGCATCCCTCCACTGAAGGAGAATCCTTCGCTGGGCTACCAGGGACGCAAAGGCCAGAATTCCGGCCTCTTTCGCCTCCTGCACTCCCGGCTCCTCTGCCACCCCAAATATTGCGAGCCCCCAGCCCGGTTTGACCCTGGATCCTACCACCCTCGACACCGTCCTCGCTACGCCCTTCCAAAATTCCTCCAGCGTGGGCATGCCCAGAACATATGGGTGTGATTTGCTGGGCTCCCTGAGCACCTAACACACCTGTCCTCACCCCCAAAGAACCTGCTCATCCTTGTCCTGGTCATGTGTGCCCTGAGCAGCACCTTAAACTGTATGAAGCTGAGCCTCGCACGTGAAGAGGAAGAGTTCACCCTCCCTAGGACATCTGCCCATGTCCCCTCTTCGATCTCCTCTCCCAACTCCTCCTCCCACTTACCTTACAACTCCACCACCGAGGCCTCCTCCTCCTCCTGCATCACCTGGTAGGTTTCCGAGATCTTCCCCACTCCCAACCCCCCCCCCCCCGAGAGCACCCTGTCCTGTACTGTGTGTGGCAGTAGCCGTGGGAATTCCATCACCTGCCGCCTGGCAAACTCCCTGACCTGTAAGTACCTGAAGGTGTTCCCCGGGGGGGAGCCCATACTTCTCCTCCAGCTCACCCAAGCTCGCGAACTTCCCGTCCACAAACAGGTCCCCCAACTTTCGTATGCCTGCCCTGTGCCACCCCGAAAACCCTCCACCTGTTCTTCCTGGGGCGAACCGGTGGTTCCCCCGTAATGGGGTCCACGCCGAGGCCCTAACTTCCCCCCTGTGCCACCTCCACTGCCCCCAGATTTTGAGGGCCACCACCACCACTGGGCTCGTGGTATACCTCCTTGGAGGGAGCGGCAGCGGCGCCGTTGCCAGCGCCCCCAGACTCGTACCCACACAGGATCAATCCCTCTGTTAATGAACGCTAGCACACCATAGGCCTTCTTCACAGCTCTATCCACTTTAAAAAATATTTATATTTATTAAAGTTTTTTAACAACACAATTTTTTCCCCTTACAATCAATAACCCCCCCCACCCCCCGTAACAAAATAACACAAAATCGCACTGAGCAAGATATATACATGACAAAATGGTATATTTACATAGCTTTGCACACTGGCCCTCTCCCGCACGTGCCAGTTTCCCCCACCCTCCATGTTATCTCCTGCTCCTCCATCCCCTCAAGCAATCTCTCGTTCCCCTCCCCCCCCCCCCCCCCCCCCCCCCCCAGGGTTGCTGCTGCTGCTGACCGACCTTCCTCTAACGCTCCGCGAGGTAGTCTAGGAACGGTTGCCACCGCCTGTAGAACCCCTGCGCAGACCCTCTCAAGGCAAACTTTATCCTCTCCAACTTTATGAACCCAGCCATATCATTTATCCAGGCCTCCAGGCTGGGGGGCTTCGCCTCCTTCCACATTAGCAAGATCCTTCGCCGGGCTACTAGGGACGCAAAGGCCAGAATGCCGGCCTCTTTCGTCTCCTGCACTCCCGGTTCGTCCACTACTCCAAATATTGCTAGCCCCCAGCTTGGCTTGACCCGGACTTTCACCACCTGAGATATTGCTCCCGCCACTCCTCTCCAGAACCCCTCCAGTGCTGGGCATGACCAAAACATATGAACATGGTTCGCCGGACTCCCTGAACACCTTCCACATCTGTCCTCTACCCCAAAGAACCTACTCAACCTCGCCCCCGTCAAGCGCGCTCTGTGGACCACCTTAAATTGTATCAGGCTGAGCCTGGCACATGAGGAGGAGGAATTAACCCTACCTAGGGCATCAGCCCACAGACCTTCCTCGATCTCCTCCCCCAGCTCCTCCTCCCATTTATCCTTCAAGTCTTCTGCTAGGGCTTCCCCCTCTTCTTTCATCTCTTGGTGTATTGCCGAAACCTTGCCCTCCCCGACCCATACACCCGAGATCACCCTGTCTTGAACTTCTTGTGCCGGGAGCAACGGGAATTCCCTGACCTGTCGCCTCACAAAAGCCCTCACCTGCATATATCTAAACGCATTTCCCAGGGGTAGCTCAAACTTCTCCTCCAGTGCCCCTAGGCTCGCAAATGTCCCGTCAATGAACAGGTCCCCCATTCTTCTAATCCCCGCCCGATGCCAACCCTGGAACCCCCCGTCCATCTTCCCCGGGACAAACCGGTGGTTACCCCTGATCGGGGACCACACCGAGGCTCCCACTGCACCCCTGTGCCGTCTCCACTGGCTCCAGATCCTTAACGTTGCCGCCACCACCGGGCTTGTGGTATACTTTGATGGCGAGAACGGCAGCGGTGCCGTCACCAACGCCCCCAAGCTCGTTCCTTTACAGGACGCCATCTCCATCCTCTTCCATGCCGCCCCCTCTCCCTCCATAACCCACTTGCAGATCATCGCCACATTTGCTGCCCAGTAGGAGCTCCCTAGGTTTGGCAGCGCCAGCCCTCCTCGGTCCCTACTGTGTTCCAGGAACCCTCTCCTTACCCTCGGGGTCTTATTTGCCCACACAAACCCCATAATACTCCTACCTACTCTCTTGAAAAAGCCCTTGGTGATCACGATGGTGTCATGATATTCAAACACACACATCATGATAGACACACCAACAGACAAATCAGAACACACAACACCACAACCAATGACAGAAAGATATAAAAGCACAGACACGACCCCCGGTGGTGAGTATTAGCTGCAGAGGAGGACCAGGACAGATCTGTTACCAAACACACTCAGGGAGACAGCACGTGCAGAGTATCCAGAACGAACTGTATTATAAGAGTTAAAATAAAATAGAGTTGTACCACATACAACTGTGTTGGCTCATCTGTGCACCAGAGCACCCAACACCACATGGTACAGGAGTGGATCGATACCTGCCGGCATACCTCAGTGTACAGAGACAACCAGCAGTGCCCAGGCAAAATGATAGAGCTCCCGGTTCCGCAGCCGCTCCAGTGCTACGGCGATCTCCGCGAAAACTGGTGGCGATTCCGGCAATGGTTCGAATTGTTCCTGGTGGCAGCTGAACTCCAAGACCTGGATGATAGCGAAAAAATTGAATTTCTCCTCACCATCGCCGGTGCAAGGGCAAGAGAAATATTCACAAGGTTCAGGTTCTTCAGGAGGCAGCAAAGGTACGATTACCAGGCAGTCCTGGACAAATTCTCCAAGTACTGTGAAGAAAACGCAATCCAATCGGCAAGTAAAGGTAAGAAAAGCTGCAGTACTCACCTCGTGGCTGGGATCCCGGAGCCCGAATTCCCAGAGGCCGAAATCCCGGGCCTGAGAGAGGGCTGGGTCGAGGTCGGCGGCCATCTTGCTAAAGGTATCACGCTAGCACAGTTGCGCGAGCAGTGCGCAGAACCGGAAGTTTCGTTTGCGCATGCGCGAGATGCTGCGCATGCGCAGTCAAGAAAACGGACATCGGTAAAGGAACAGCGATCTGAGCATGCGCAGTCGCTTCCTACGTGCTACATACCGAGCGTCAGGATGTCAGAGGCCCCAGACTGCACCAATTTAAAGGGGAAACGTCCCAAATCAAAAAAACAAAAATCTGTTAAAGCTGTAAAACAACCTTCCCTCACCTGGAATGACAGCACATTGCCGCAAATTGACCCAGGAGATGAATTTGACCTCCGAAGAACCCTCCGACAAGCAGTTACCTACGCACAAGCCGATGATTCCGACCTCGAATACTTCGATGACGATCTTTACAGTGTTTCCGGACCTCGCGAGCCCAATGATAGCTCCGTGGTCCTATACGACTATGACTCGGACGAACCTTTCGTGTTGCACATTGGCGGCCCCCACATTGAATCCGACGCAGATGCGGATTCATTTTTCGGATTTGAGGATCTTCAATCCAGCAGATATGACGTTCCAACTTATCAGTACCGGATGATGCTGCAGCCTGACATTAACAGACAGGGAGCGGTGCAAGCACACGGAGAGCGCCCTGCTGCCACACAGAGCGTGGTCCACGTCCCGCTCAACGTTCTCAACTCTATGAAAGAAGACATGCAAGACTCCAGAGTGCAGTCCTCGCATGAACCAGAAGTGACTCCAGTGTCACAAGCTTCCACAGCAAGCTCGTGGACAGACTCCACAATTGCAGAAATGCAAGACTCCAGAGCGCAGTCCTTGCACGAACAAGAAGTGACTCCAGTGTCACAAGCCTCCACAGAGAGCTCGTGGACAGCCTCCACGATAGAAGCAACGCAAGACTCCAGAGCGCAGTCCTTGCACGAACAAGAAGTGACTCCAGTGTCACAAGCCTCCACAGAGAGCTCGTGGACAGCCTCCACGATAGAAGCAACGCAAGACTCCAATGTGCAGTCCTTGCAGGAACAAGACCATGAGGGTCTAGCAACCTCTCCTGACCAACCAGCGGCAGACGATGCAAGTCTACTATGCTCCACTACACAGCAGCATGACCATGACGGTCTCTCATGCTACAATGAAGGGCACAGCGCTGAAGACTGTTCAAGCCCAACTGAAGACAAGCCAAAGGAATCGCCTCGTCCAAGCCCGAAGAAAAAAGGTTTATGCGCTGACCTTCAGGATCATTATAGCCGAACAGAGATTAATAATGCTGCACGGCCACAGAAGGATGCTGAGGATTTGCTAACGAAATTAATTGAATGTTTAACTTGCAAGGAGCAGACTGAGAATTGCCAGTGTTTTAGTACGGATCGAAAAAATGGACAAGACATTGATCCTCAGGTAATGGAAATAACACAACCTGAATCATATCTACAGCAGGGACAAATGTCTCCCTTCAACACAACGCCGCAAAATCCCAACTTCGGAGACCAGCAGTTAGTCAGTAATGACTCTTCAAACCTTGAGGGGAACATTAATTGCATTGAACCTATACACACTCCACTGATTATTGAGCAGAACATTGGAGCAAGAATCCTGAGGACACCGACATCGAGTAGCCAGATAACGAATTTAAAACCCACAGCAGTTTCAAGTGAACCAAGTGTGCTTTCCACTAATGGTGAAGATGCAGATAAGGTCGACCCGATTATCCATTGTACCACACTAACCCCAGTGATTAAGCAGTTATGTATGGGGAGTATAATGTGGGCAATTGAGAACAGTAAAAGAGAGACTGTGACCATGCCAGTCCCAGCAAAATCAGACCCAGAGACCATGAAGGCATGTACATTAGACAAAGTTACATATGAGGTACCTGAGAAGAAAAGTGAAACGGAATGTTCTTTGGAAAATAGTACAATGTCGATAGAAACATTGGATCCTATATTCGAGACCATACATATGGGAGAATTTGGGGGTAATAAACAAGGTTCTGCAATGTCTGGGGGAAGATTTAAAATTCCAAAGAAGAAAAGCCCAAATGAAGGACAACGGCAAGACAATGACAGTCCACCGACATGGTGTGCACCACCAGATGAAAACTCTGACAATTTACCCAACCCTAGTGAACAGCAAGCTGCTAATGAGGATCTATCCACGGGATGTGAGACGAGTGACGACAGCATCCCACTTCCCATGCAAAAGGTGCAAGGTGACAGACCTCGCCTAGTGCGTACCGAGGCACTCGACGATCACGGTGGGACCACTGACGACTGCGGTGGCGGCGCACCGCTTCCACCCTCGATGGCTCGACCCTCTCCACTGGTTGGTGCATTCCTGCATGTTCCGACTCCAGAAGTGCAGCTTCAGGGAATCTCGGCTGCCTCCAGTGAACCTGTTGGGACTCCGGACGGGGGGCATCGACGGAAGGCAGACCGGACTCCAGATGGGGAGCAGCCAAGCGCCGACTCTGATTTGCGCACGCCAGACCTTGCTCCGGACGGGCGGTGTCGCGGCCTCGGTGATGGCACGCTCAGGGTGACGGCGGATGCCACGGCGACAGGGAATGGATCGCGTGGCAGTCCCACTGGGTCGGCAGTGGCGACCAGCACCGGCGGTCCAAGATGGACACACCAATTCGCGCCATCGCCAGACGTTGATGCGAGCAACAATTCTCTCTCCAAGGCGACATGCTTCGACGTTTCTCTGCGGAGTCGCCCTTCCGGCACAGCAGGTGGCCGGAACCAGCGTACACGGTCTCGGCCAACTTCCACATCTGGCACAGTCATCGCCTTGCATGATATTAGTGATGGTGCTACTTCGATGGCAACGACCCATCGGCTACAAGATGCCGTCCACCACAAACATAAAAGAAAACAGACTCCACCTTGTTCCTGGCATGCAGGGCGGATGGATTGGTGCGTAGGCGCAATCAGCGGGCTTTGTGCCGCCTTCCACGCTCGCAACTGAACCGTACGCACACGCCGGATCCTCCACTGGTTCCCAAGGATGACTTCGTGGAGATGCCACGGATCATGCCCCTTCCATCGCCACCAGAACCAAACCACAGCCAAGGCACCACTAACAAAGATGTTGAATGTTATATTTGCACGAATGAAAAAACCAAGCACTGCATGAAGTACAACAAATGGTAAAGTAGAGACTTCGGCAACAGCATCACCTCCAACAGTCCAAGGTGAACCAGTGTGACCCCAAATCTCCACAGCTGAACCGGCTTGGGGACCAGCCCATTCCTGAGGCGGTCACCCATTAGACTGGACTTATAACGCTGTTCATACGTTCAAAAAGTCAAACACTTCTGTATTATAACCTGTTGTTGTTTATTGTTCCAGATATCGTCTGACCGGACCAATGTTCAAGTTTTTTTTTTCTCTCGCATCCAAGTTTTGTTATGGTACAACCTTGTTAGTGTGACGCACCCGACATCGCCCCATGTAAATAGTTACGTCATAAACACACGCTGTACACAACACACACACACACTCTTAGATGCACTCACGACACAATTATATTTATAACCACGTAGGCACTTATCTTTGTAAAAAGGGGGGATGTCATGATATTCAAACACACACATCATGATAGACACACCAACAGACAAATCAGAACACACAACACCACAACCAATGACAGAAAGATATAAAAGCACAGACACGACCCCCGGTGGTCAGTATTAGCTGCAGAGGAGAACCAGGACACATATGTTACCAAACACACTCAGGGAGACAGCACGTGCAGAGTATCCAGAACGAACTGTATTATAAGAGTTATAATAAAATAGAGTTGTACCACATACAACTGTGTTGGCTCATCTGTGCACCAGAGCACCCAACACCACAGATGGGAAGGCACTGAAACACAAACAAAAACCTCGGAAGGACCACCATTTTGACCGACTGCACTCTACCCGCCAACGAGAGCGGCAACATGTCCCATCTTTTGAAGTCCACCTCCATTTGGTCCACCAACCTCGTCAGATTCAATTTGTGTAGGGCCCCCCAACTCCTGGCTATCTGGATCCCCAGATACCGAAAACTCCCCACCGCCCTCCTCAGCGGTAGGTCCCCTATCCCTCTTTCTTGGTCCCCTGCCTGTAGTACAAAAAGCTCACTCTTTCCTACATTGAGCTTATACCCGAGAACTCCCCAAACTCCCTGAGAGTCTGCATGACCTCCACCATCCCCTCCATTGGGTCCGCCACGTACAGCAGCAGGTCATCCGCGTATAGCGACACCCGATGCTCTTCTCCCCCGCGGACTACCCCCCTCCATTTATTAGACTCCCTCAGTGATATGGCCGAGGGTTCGATCGCCAATGCAAACAGCAGGGGGGACAGGGGGCACCCCTGCCTCGTTCCTCGGTACAGCCGAAAGTACTCCGACCTCCGCCGGTTCGTCAGCACACTCGCCACCGGGGCGCTGTAAAGGAGCTTAACCCAGCTAATAAACCCTCCCCTGAACCCAGACCTACGCAACACCTCCCAGAGGTACTCCTACTCTATTCGGTCAAAGGCCTTTTCCGCGTCCATAGCTGCCACTATCTCCGCCTCTCCCTCCTCCGATGTCATCTTTATCACGTTTAAGAGCCGCCGCACATTAGTATTTAATTGCCTGCCCTTTACGAATCCCGTCTGGTCCTCATGAATCACCCCCGGGACACAGTCCTCAATCCTCGTGGCCAGCACTTTTGCCAATAACTTAGCGTCCACATTGAGGAGCGAAATCGGCCTGTACGATCCACATTGCAGCGGGTCCTTGTCTCGCTTCAGAATCAAGGAAATTGTCGCCTCCGACATTGTCGGGGGCAGGGTCCCCTCCTCTCTTGCCTCGTTAAAGGTCCTCACTAGTAGCGGGGCCAACAGGTCCACATACTTTCTATAAAACTCCACCGGGAACCTGTCCGGCCCCGGGGCCTTCCCCGCCTGCATACTCCCCAAACCCTTACTCAGCTCCTCCAACTCGATTGGTGTCCCCAAACCAGCCGCATCTTGCTCCTCCACCCTCGGGAACCGCAGTTTATCTAGGAATCGTCTCATCCCCTCTTCCCCCGCTGGGAGCTGGGATCTGTACAGCTCTTCATAAAAGGCCTTGAATACCTTGTTTATTTTCGTCGCACTCCGAACCATGGCTCCCCTTCCATCTTTGATTCCCCCTATTTCCCTCGCTGCCGTCCTCTTACGGAGCTGGTGTGCCAGCATCCGACTGGCCTTTTTCCCCGTACTCGTAGGTCGTCCCCTGCGCCTTCCTCCACTGTGCCTCCGCCTTCCCTGTGGTCAACAGGTCAAACTCCGTCTGGAGCCGTCGCCTTTCCCCAAGTAATCTTTCCTCCGGGGCCTCTGCGTATCTCCTGTCCACTCGCAAAATCTCCCCCCCTAACATCTCCCTTTCCATGCCCTCTGTCTTCTCCCTGTGAGCCCTGATGGAGATTAGCTCTCCCCTGATCACCGCCTTCAACGCCTCCCATACCACCCCCACTCGCACCTCCCCGTTGTCGTTGGCCTCCAAGTACCTTTCGATACACCCCCTCACCTTCCCACACACCACCTCGTCCGTCAGCAGTCCCACATCCAGCCGCCACAACGGGCGTTGGTCCCGCTCCTCTCCCAGCCCCATTTCCACCCAGTGCGGGGCATGGTCCGAAACAGCTATGGCCGAACACTCCGTCCCCTCCACCCTCGGGATGAGCGCCCTACCCAGAACAAAGAAATCTATCCGGGAGTAGGCTTTGTTCACGTGGGAGAAGAAAGAAAATTCCCTGGCCTGCAGTCTTGCAAACCTCCATGGGCCCACTCCCCCCATCTGATCCATAAACCCCCTGAGCACCTTGGCCGCTGCCGGCCTCTTTCCCGTCCTTGATTTGGAGCGGTCCAGTGCTGGATCCAACACTGTATTGAAGTCCCCTCCCATTATCAGGCCTCCTATCTCCAGGTCCGGAATGCGCCCCAACATGCGCTTCATGAATCCTGCATCATCCCAGTTCGGGGCGTATACGTTTACCAACACCACCCACGTCCCTTGCAGCCTACCACTCACCATCACATATCGCCCTCCGTTATCCACTACGATAGTCTTGGCCTCAAATGACACACGCTTTCCCACCAATATTGCCACCCCTCTATTCTTCGCGTCCAGTCCCGAGTGAAATACCTGTCCTACCCATCCCTTTCTTAACCTGACCTGGTCCGCCACCGTCAGGTGTGTCTCTTGGAGCATGGCCACGTCCGCCTTCAGTCCCTTCAAGTGCGCGAACACTTGAGCCCTCTTCACTGGCCCATTCAGGCCCCTCACGTTATCAGCCGGATTGGAGAGGCTTGGCCCCCCCCCCCCCCCCGCCCCCGGGCCGACTAGCCATCTCCTTTTCTGGGCCAGTCCCGTGTCCGCGTCTCCCTCACCCTCCAGTCCCCCAGCCGGGGGACCCTCGTCCCGACCACCTCTTCTGTGTCCCATTCCCTTTCGGCCAGTGCAGCAGCAACCCTTTCCCCTCCCCCCCTTCCCCCCTCCCCCCGCTAGACCCCTGTCTAGCTTTTTTGCTCCCCCCATATCACTCCCGTAAGTCAGCTGACACCTGCTGACCCTGGCTTCCCCCACCATCCCTTTGACCCCCCCGTGTGGGAGTCTCCCCATCAATATACGTTCCTTCGTTCCCCTTCCCGCCTTTCTTCCTGCGCGCGGGAAAAGAACCCCGCGCTTTCCAAAGCCTGCCCCGCCCCCTCTGGCGCAGCTCCTGTCACGGCCTTGTCTCTCTCCCCCAGCCCATATAACATTCCCTGCGTGTGATTGACCCCCTATATACAACCATCATACTTCAACCCTCAAACACCCCCCACCCTCACAAACCCTCAATTAGAGTCCAACTTTTCAGCTAGTATAAAGGTCCACGCCTCTTCGGGCGTTTCGAAGTAGTGGTGTTGGCCATTATGTGTAACCCACAGTCGCGCTGGCTGCAACATTCCAAATTTCACTCCTTTTCGATGCAGCACCGCTTTGGCCCGGTTGAAACCCACTCTCCGCTTAGCGACCTCCGTGCTCCAGTCCGGGTATATTCGGATCTCCGCATTGTCCCACTTGCTGCTCCGCTCCTTCTTGGCCCATTTCAGGACCCTCTCTCTGTCTGTGAACCGGTGAAATCTCACCACCATCGCCCTTGGCGGCTCGTTTGCTTTGGGCTTCCTCGCCAGCACCCGGTGTGCCCCATCCAGCTCCAGCAACCCCGGGGGGGCCTCCGCGCCCATCAGCGCCCCGATCATTGTGCCCGCATATGCCGCGACGTCGGCCCCCTCCACTCCTTCTGGGAGACCCAGGATCCTCAGATTATTTCTCCTCGACCTGTTCTCCAGGTCTTCGAGTCTTCCCGCCCACGTCCTGTGTAGCGCCTCGTGCCGCTCCACTCTCACCGCCAGGCCCAAGAGCTCGTCCTCATTCTCACTCACTTTGTCCTGGATCTCCTGGATCTTCACCTCGTGGGCTTTCTGGGTTGCCCCAAGTCCTTCAATTATTGCCAACATAGGCGCCAGCATCTCCTTACGCAGCTCCTCGAAGCAGCGCTTGATGAATTCCTGCATCTCCTCTTTGTCCCCGGCCGCCGCCATTTTGATTGTTTTACCCCTCTTCTCCCGCTGCTCCAATGCCACTTTTTTGGCCGTTTCGCTGCGGGTCGGGTCCATACAAGTTAGTAGGGGACTTCTCTCCTCTCTTCCCCACGGGTTGGCTCTTCTATCGAGCCCGTAAGTCCGTGTTCGCGGGAGCTGCCGAATCGTGCGGCTTAGCCCCGCATAGCCGCAACCAGAAGTCACAGCTCTATCCACTTGAGTGGCAACTTTCAAAGATGTATGAACATAGACCCCAAGATCTCTCTGCTCCTCCACATTGCCAAGAACGCTACCGTTAACCCTGTATTCCGCATTCATATTTGTCCTTCCAAAATGGACAACCTCACACTTTTCAGGGTTAAACTCCATCTGCCACTTCTCAGCCCAGCTCTGCATCCTATCTATGTCTCTTTGCAGCCGACAACAGCCCTCCTCACTATCCACAACTCCACCAATCTTCGTATCGTCTGCAAATTTACTAACCCACCCTTCAACTCCCTCATCCAAGTCATTAATGAAAATCACAAACAGCAGAGGACCCAGAACTGATCCCTGCGGTACGCCACTGGTAACTGGGATCCAGGCTGAATATTTGCCATCCACCACCACTCTCTGACTTCTATCGGTTAGCCAGTTCGTTATCCAACTGGCCAAATTTCCCACTATCCCATGCCTCCTTACTTTCTGCATAAGCCTACCATGGGGAACCTTATCAAATGCCTTATTAAAATCCATGTACACGACATCCACTGCTTTACCTTCATCCACATGCTTGGTCACCTCCTCAAAGAATTCAGTAAGACTTGTAAGGCAAGACCTACCCCTCACAAATCCGTGCTGACTATCCCTAATCAAGCAGTGCCTTTCCAGATGCTCAGAAATCCTATCCTTCAGTACCCTTTCCATTACTTTGCCTACCACCGAAGTAAGACTAACTGACCTGTAATTCCCAGGGTTATCCCTAGTCCCTTTTTTGACTAGGGGCACGACATTCGCCACTCTCCAATCCCCTGGTACCACCCCAGTTGTCAGTGAGGACGAAAAGCTCGTTGCCAACGGCTCTGCAATTTCGTCTCTTGCTTCCCATAGAATCCTTGGATATATCCCGTCAGGCCCGGGGGACTTGTCTATCCTCAAGTTTTTCAAAATGCCCAACACCATCTTCCTTCCTGACAAGTATTTCCTCGAGCTTACCAGTCTGTTTCACACTGTCCTCTCCAACAATATGGCCCCTCTCATTTGTAAATACAGAAGAAAAGTGCTCGTTCAAGACCTCTCCTATCTCTTCAGACTCAATACACAATTCCCGCTACTGTCCTTGATCGGACCTACCCTCGCTCTAGTCATTCTCATATTTCTCACATATGTGTAAAAGGCCTTGGGGTTTTCCTTGATCCTACCCGCCAAAGATTGTTCATGCCCTCTCTTAGCTCTCCTAATCCCTTTCTTCAGTTCCCTCCTGGCTATCTTGTATCCCTCCAACGCCGTGTGCAGGGTCCCTGAGGCTGGGATTCCCATTCCAGGGTTTGTGTTCCCTGTGCAGGGTCCCTGAGGCTGGGATTCCCATTCCAGGGTTTGTGTTCCCCTGTGCAGGGTCCCTGAGGCTGGGATTCC
>NC_092713.1:9692059-9788045 GCF_047496885.1 Scyliorhinus torazame
CCTCTCCCCCCACCCCCACCCCTCCCCTCCGCCTCCACCCCTCCCCCTCCCCCTCCCCTCTATCCCCCTGCCCCCACCCCACCCCCTCTCTCCGCACTCTCCCCTCTCTCCCCTCTCTCCCTCTCTCCCCCCTCTCCCCCTCCTCCCCCTCCCTCTCCCCCTCCCCTCCTCCCCCTCTCTCCCACTCTCTCCCCCATCCCCCCCTCTCCCCCTCTCTTCCCCGTCCCCCCCCTCCCCGTCTCTTCCCCGTCTCCCCCTCTCCCCCTCCCCTCCCCTCCCCCTCCCCCTCCCCCTCCCCCCTCCCCCATCCTCCCTCCTCTCCCTCCCCCTCTCCCCCCTCTCCCCCCTCCCTCTCTCCCCCTCCCCCTCCATCTCTCCCCCTCCATCTCTCCCCCTCCATCTCTCCCCCTCCCCTCCCTCTCTCCCCCCTCCCCCTCTCTCCCCCACCTCCCTCTCTGCCCCCTCCCCCTCTCTCTGCCCCCCCTACCCCTCTCTCTCCCCTCCCCCTCTCTCCCCATCCCTCTCTCCCCCACCCCCTCCTCCCCTCTCCCTCTCTCCCCATCCCCTCTCTCCCCCACCCCCTCCTCCCCTCTCCCCACCCCCTCTCTCCCCCTCCCCTCCTCCCCATACCCTGTCCCCCTCCCCCTCCCATCCCCCCTCTCTCCCCCATCCCCCCTCTCTCCCGCTCTCTCCCCCTCCCTCCCTCTCTCCCCTCCCCTCCTCCCCCTCTCTCTCCCCCCCTCCCCCTCGCCCCCTCCTCCCCTCTCTCCCCCCTCCTCCTCCCCCTCCCCCTCCCCCTCACCCCCTCTCTCCCCCTCCCTTCCTCCCCTCCCCGTCCCCCTCTCTCCCCCTTCCCCTTCTCTCCCCCTCTCTCCCCCTCCTCCCCTCCCTCTCCCCCTCCACTCCTCCCCTCCCCCTCTCTCTCCCCCCTCCCCTCTCTCCCCCCCATCCCCCGTCCCCCGTCCCCCCTCCCCCGTCTCTTCCCCCGCCTCCCCCTCTCCCCCTCCCCTCCCCCTCCCCCTCCCCCGTCCCCCTCCCCCTCCCTTCCCCATATAGGGGGCTGGAGGAGGTTACAGAGATAGGGAGGGATGTAGGGGGCTGGAGGAGGTTACAGAGAGAGGGAGGGTTGTAGGGGCTGGAGGAGGTTACAGAGATAGGGAGGGGTGTAGGAGGCTGGAGGAGGTTACAGAGAGAGGGAGGGTTGTAGGGGCTGGAGGAGGTTACAGAGATAGGGAGGGGTGTAGGGGTCTGGAGTAGGTTACAGAGATAGGGAGGGGTGTAGGGGGCTGGAGGAGGTTACAGAGATAGGGAGGGGTGTAGGGGATGGAGGAGGTTACAGAGATAGGGAGGGGTGTAGAGGCTGGAGGAGGTTATAGAGATAGGCAGGGGTGTAGGGGGATGGAGGAGGTTACAGAGATAGGGAGGGGTGTAGGGGCTGGAGGAGGTTACAGAGATAGGCAGGGGTGTAGGGGATGGAGGAGGTTACAGAGATAGGGAGGGGTGTAGGGGCTGGAGGAGGTTACAGAGATAGGGAGTGGTGTAGGGGGATGGAGGAGGTTACAGAGATAGGGAGGGGTGTAGGGGGCTGGATGAGGTTACAGATAGAACATAGAACATAGAAAATATAGCACAGAACAGGCCCTTCGGCCCACGATGTTGTGCCGAACCTTTGTCCTAGATTATCATTGAATTTACAGTGCAGAAGGAGGCTATTCGGCCCCCTGAGTCTGCACCGACTCTTGGAAGAGCTCCCTACCCAAACTCAACACCTCCACCCAACACCAAGGGCAATTTTGGACACTAAGGGCAATTTATCATGGCCAATCCACCTACCCTGCACATCTTTGGACTGTGGGAGGAAACGGGAGCCCCCGGAGGAAACCCACGCAGACACGGGGAGGACGTGCAGACTCCGCACAGACTGTGACCCAAGCCGGAATCGAACCTGGGACCCTGGAGCTGTGAAGCAATTGTGCTATCCACAATGCTACCCGTGCTGCCCTTAAGAACAAATAAATCTACACTATATCATTTTACCGTAATCCATGTACCTATCCAATAGCTGCTTGAAGGTCCCCAATGTTTCCGACTCAACTACTTCCACAGGCAGTGCATTCCATGCCCCCACTACTCTCTGGGTAAAGAACCTACCTCTGATATCCCTCCTATATCTTCCACCTTTCACCTTAAATTTATGTCCCCTTGTATGGTTTGTTCCACCCGGGGAAAAAGTCTCTGACTGTCTACTCTATCTATTCCCCTGATCATCTTATAAACCTCTATCAAGTCGCCCCTCATCCTTCTCCGTTCTAATGAGAAAAGGCCTAGCACCCTCAACCTTTCCCTGTAAGACCTACTCTCCATTCCAGGTAACATCCTGGTAAATCTTCTTTGCACCTTTTCCAAAGCTTCCACATCCTTCCTAAAATGAGGTGACCAGAACTGTACACAGTACTCCAAATGTGGCCTTACCAAAGTTTTGTACAGCTGCATCATCACCTCACGGCTCTTAAATTCAATCCCTCTGTTAATGAACACGAGCACACCATAGGCCTTCTTCACAGCTCTATCCACTTGAGTGGCAACTTTCAAAGATGTATGAACATAGACCCCAAGATCTCTCTGCTCCTCCACATTGCCAAGAACTCTACCGTTAACCCTGTATTCCGCATTCATATTTGTCCTTCCAAAATGGACAACGTCACACGTTTCAGGGTTAAACTCCATCTGCCACTTCTCAGCCCAGCTCTGCATCCTATCTATGTCTCTTTGCAGCCGACAACAGCCCTCCTTACTATCCACAACTCCACCAATCTTCGTATCGTCTGCAAATTTACTGACCCACCCTTCAACTCCCTCATCCAAGTCATTAATGAAAATCACAAACAGCAGAGGACCCAGAACTGATCCCTGCGGTATGCCACTGGTAACTGGGATCCAGGCTGAATATTTGCCATCCACCACCACTCTCTGACTTCTATCGGTTAGCCAGTTCGTTATCCAACTGGCCAAATTTCCCACTATCCCATGCCTCCTTACTTTCTGCAGAAGCCTACCATGGGGAACCTTATCAAATGCCTTACTAAAATCCATGTACACTACATCCACTGCTTTACCTTCATCCACTTGCTTGGTCACCTCCTCAAAGAATTCAATAAGATTTGTAAGGCAAGACCTACCCCTCACAAATCCGTGCTGACTATCCCTAATCAAGCAGTGTCTTTCCAGATGCTCAGAAATCCTATCCTTCAGTACCCTTTCCATTACTTTGCCTACCACCAAAGTAAGACTAACTGGCCTGTAATTCCCAGGGTTATCCCTAGTCCCTTTTTTGAACAGGGGCACGACATTCGCCACTCTCCAATCTCCTGGTACCACCCCTGTTGACAGTGAGGACGAAAAGATCATTGCCAACGGCTCTGCAATTTCATCTCTTGCTTCCCATAGAATCCTTGGATATATCCCGTCAGGCCTGTCATGATATTCAAACACACACATCATGATAGACACACCAACAGACAAATCAGAACACACAACACCACAACGAATCATAGAAAGATATAAAAGCACAAACACGACACCTGGTGGTCAGTATTAGCTGGAGACGAGGACCAGGACAGACCTGCTACACGACACACTCAGGGAGACAGCACGTGCAGAGTATCCAGAACGAACTGTATATAAGAGTTAAAATAAAATAGAGTTGTACCACATACAACTGTTGGCTCATCTGTGCACCAGAGAACCCAACACCACATGGTACAGGAGTGGATCGATACCTGCCGGCATACCTCAGTGTACACAGACAACCAGCAGTGCCCAGGCAAAATGATAGAGCTCCCGGTTCCGCAGCCGCTCCAGTGCCACGGCGATCTCCGCGAAAACTGGCGGCGATTCCGGCAAGTGTTCGAATTGTTCCTGGTGGCAGCTGAACTCCAAGACCTGGATGATAGCGAAAAAATTGAATTTCTCCTCACCATCGCCCGTGCAAGGGCAAGAGAAATATTCACAAGGTTCAGGTTCTTCAGGAGGCAGCAAAGGTACAATTACCAGGCAGTCCTGGACAAATTCTCCAAGTACTGTGAAGAAAACGCAATCCAATCGGCAAGTAAAGGTAAGAAAAGTGGCAGTACTCACCTCGTGGCCGGGATCCCGGAGCCCGAATTCCCAGAGGCCGAAATCCCGGGCCTGAGAGAGGGCTGGGTCGAGGTCGGCGGCCATCTTGCTAAAGGTATCACGCTAGCACAGTTGCGCGAGCAGTGCGCAGAACCGGACGTTTCGTTTACGCATGCGCGAGATGCTGCGCATGCGCAGTCAAGAAAACGGCCATCGGTAAAGGAACAGCGATCTGAGCATGCGCAGTCGCTTCCTACGTGCTACATACCGAGCGTCAGGATGTCAGAGGCCCCAGACTGCACCAATTTAAAGGGGAAACGTCCCAAATCCAATTTAAAAGGGAAACGTCCCAAATCAAAAAAACAAAAATCTGTTAAAGCTGTAAAACAACCTTCCCTCACCTGGAATGACAGCACATTGCCGCAAATTTACCCAGGAGATGAATTTGACCTCCGAAGAACCCTCCGACAAGCAGTTACCTACGCACAAGCCGATGATTCCGACCTTGAATACTTCGATGACGATCTTTACAGTGTTTCCGGACCTCGCGAGCCCAATGATAGCTCCGTGGTCCTATACGACTATGACTCGGACGAACCTTTCGTGTTGCACATTGGCGGCCCCCACATTGAATCCGACGCAGATGCGGATTCATTTTTCGGATTTGAGGATCTTCAATCCAGCAGATATGACGTCCCAACTTATCAGTACCGGATGATGCTGCAGCCTGACATTAACAGACAGGGAGCGCTGCAAGCACACGGAGAGCGCCCTGCTGCCACACAGAGCGTGGTCCACGTCCCGCTCAGCGTTCCCGACTCTATGAAAGAAGACATGCAAGACTCCAGAGCGCAGTCCTCGCATGAACCAGAAGTGACTCCAGAGTCACAAGCCTCCACAGCAAGCTCGTGGACAGACTCCACAATTGCAGAAACGCAAGACTCCAGAGCGCAGTCCTTGCACGAACAAGAAGTGACTCCAGTGTCACAAGCCTCCACAGTGAGCTCGTGGACAGCCTCCATGATAGAAGCAATGCAAGACTCCAGAGCGCAGTCCTTGCACGAACAAGAAGTGACTCCAGAGTCACAAGCCTCCACACAGAGCTCGTGGACAGACTCCACAATTGCAGAAACGCAAGACTCCAGAGCGCAGTCCTTGCACGAACAAGAAGTGACTCCAGTGTCACAAGCCTCCACAGTGAGCTCGTGGACAGCCTCCATGATAGAAGCAATGCAAGACTCCAGAGCGCAGTCCTTGCACGAACAAGAAGTTACTCCAGTGTCACAAGCCTCCACAGAGAGCTCGTGGACAGCCTCCACGATAGAAGCAACGCAAGACTCCAATGTGCGGTCCTTGCAGGAACAAGACCATGAGGGTCTAGCAACCTCTCCTGACCAACCAGCGGCAGACGATGCAAGTCTGCCATGCTCACGTGAACAGCAAGAAGGCTATAACAGCCTACCATGCTCCACTACACAGCAGCATGACCATGACGGTCTCTCATGCTACGATGAAGGGCACAACGCTGAAGACTGTTCCAGCCCAACTGAAGACAAGCCAAAGGAATCGCCTCTTCCAAGCCCGAAGAAAAAAGGTTTATGCGCTGACCTTCAGGATCATTATAGCCGAACAGAGATTAATAATGCTGCACGGTCACAGAAGGATGCTGAGGATTTGCTAACGAAATTAATTGAATGTTTAACTTGCAAGGAGCAGACTGAGAATTGCCAGTGTTTTAGTACGGATCGAAAAAATGGACAAGACATTGATCCTCAGGTAATGGAAATAACACAACCTGAATCATATCTACAGCAGGGACAAATGTCTCCCTTCAACACAACGCCACAAAGTCCCAACTTCGGAGACCAGCAGTTAGTCAGTAATGACTCTTCAAACCTTGAGGGGAACATTAATTGCATTGAACCTATACACACTCCACTGATAAATGAGCAGAACATTGGAGCAAGAATCCTGAGGACACCGACATCGAGTAACCAGATAACAAATTTAAAACCCGCAGCAGTTTCAAGTGAACCAAGTGTGCTTTCCACTAATGGTGAAGATGCAGATAAGGTCGACCCGATTATCCATTGTACCACACTAACCCCAGTGATTAAGCAGTTATGTATGGGGAGTATAATGTGGGCAATTGAGAACAGTAAAAGAGAGACTGTGACTATGCCAGTCCCAGCAAAATCAGACCCAGAGACCATGAAGGCATGTACATTAGACAAAGGTACATATGAGGTACCTGAGAAGAAAAGTGAAACGGAATGTTCTTTGGAAAATAGTACAATGTCGATAGAAACATTGGATCCTATATTCGAGACCATACATATGGGAGAATTTGGGGGTAATAAACAAGGTTCTGCAATGTCTGGGGGAAGATTTAAAATTCCAAAGAAGAAAAGCCCAAATGAAGGACAACGGCAAGACAATGACAGTCCACCGACATGGTGTGCACCACCAGATGAAAACTCTGACAATTTACCCAACCCTAGTGAACAGCAAGCTGCTAATGAGGATCTATCCACGGGATGTGAGACGAGTGACGACAGCATCCCACTTCCCATGCAAAAGGTGCAAGGTGACAGACCTCGCCTAGTGCGTACCGAGGCACTCGACGATCACGGTGGGACCACTGACGACTGCGGTGGCGGCGCACCGCTTCCACCCTCGATGGCTCGAGCCTCTCCACTGGTCGGTGCATTCCTGCATGTTCCGACTCCAGAAGTGCAGCTTCAGGGAATCTCGGCTGCCTCCAGTGAACCTGTTGGGACTCCGGACGGGGAGCATCGACGGAAGGCAGACCGGACTCCAGATGGGGAGCAGCCAAGCGCCGACTCTGATTCGCGCACGCCAGACCTTGCTCCGGACGGGCGGTGTCGCGGCCTCGGTGATGGCACGCTCAGGGTGACGGCGGATGCCACGGCGACAGGGAATGGATCGCGTGGCAGTCCCACTGGGTCGGCAGTGGCGACCAGCACCGGCGGTCCAAGACGGACACACCAATTCGCGCCATCGCCAGACGTTGATGCGAGCAACAATTCTCTCTCCAAGGCGACATGCTTCGACGTTTCTCTGCGGAGTCGCCCTTCCGGCACAGCAGGTAGCCGGAACCAGCGTGCACGGTCTCGGCCAACTTCCACATCTGGCACAGTCATCGCCTTGCATGATATTAGTGATGGTGCTTCTTCGATGGCAACGACCCATCGGCTACAAGATGCCGTCCACCACAAACATAAAAAGAAAAAAGACTCCACCTTGTTCCTGGCATGCAGGGCGGATGGATTGGTGCGTGGGCGCAATCAGCGAGCTTTGCGCCGCCTTCCACGCTCGCAACTGAACCGTATGCACACGCCGGATCCTCCACTAGTTCCCAAGGATGACTTTGTGGAGATGCCACGGATCATGCCCCTTCCATCGCCACCAGAACCAAACCACAGCCAAGGCAACACTAACAAAGATGTTGAATGTTATATTTTCACAAATGAAAAACCAAGCACTGCACGAAGTACAACAAATGGAAAAGTAGAGACTTCGGCAACAGCATCACCTCCAACAGTCCAAGGTGAACCAGTGTGAACCCAAATCTCCACAGCTGAACCGGCTTGAGGACCAGCCCATTCTTGAGGCGGTCACCCATTCGACTGGACTTCTAACGCTGTTAATACGTTCAAAAAGTCAAACACTTCTGTATTATAACCTGTTGTTGTTTATTGTTCCAGATATCGTCTGACCGGACCACTGTTCAAGTTTTTTTTTCTCGCATTCATGTTTTGTTATGGTACAACCTTGTTAGTGTGACGCACCCGACATCGCCCCATGTAAATAGTTACGTCATATACACACGTTGTACACAACACACACACACACTCTGAGATGCACTCACGACACGATTATATTTATAACCACGTAGGCACATATCTTTGTAAAAAGGGAGGATGTCATGATATTCAAACACACACATCATGATAGACACACCAACAGACAAATCAGAACACACAACACCACAACGAATCATAGAAAGATATAAAAGCACAAACACGACACCTGGTGGTCAGTATTAGCTGGAGACGAGGACCAGGACAGACCTGCTACACGACACACTCAGGGAGACAGCACGTGCAGAGTATCCAGAACGAACTGTATATAAGAGTTAAAATAAAATAGAGTTGTACCACATACAACTGTGTTGGCTCATCTGTGCACCAGAGAACCCAACACCACAAGGCCCGGGGGACTTGTCTATCCTCAAGTTTTTCAAAATGCCCAACACATCTTCCTTCTTAACAAGTATTTCCTCGAGCTTACCAGTCTGTTTCACACTGTCCTCTCCAACAATATGGCCCCTCTCATTTGTAAATACAGAAGAAAAGTACTCATTCAAGACCTCTCCTATCTCTTCAGACTCAATACACAATCTCCCGCTACTGTCCTTGATCGGACCTACCCTCGCTCTAGTCATTCTCATATTTCTCACATATGTGTAAAAGGCCTTGGGGTTTTCCTTGATCCTAGCCGCCAAAGATTGTTCATGCCCTCTCTTAGCTCTCCTAATCCCTTTCTTCAGTTCCCTCCTGGCTATCTTGTATCCCTCCAATGCCCTGTCTGAACCTTGTTTCCTCAGCCTTACATAAGTCTCCTTTTTCCTCTTAACAAGACATTCAACCTCTCTTGTCAACCATGGTTCCCTCACTCGACCATCTCTTCCCTGCCTGACAGGGACATACATATCAAGGACACGTAGTACCTGTTCCTTGAACAAGTTCCACATTTCACTTGTGTCCTTCCCTGACAGCCTATGTTCCCAACTTATGCACTTCAATTCTTGTCAGACAACATCGTATTTACCCTTCCCCCAATTGTAAACCTTGCCCTGTTACACGCACCTATCCCTCTCAATTACTAAAGTGAAAGTCACAGAATTGTGGTCACTATCTCCAAAATGCTCCCCCACTAACAAATCTATCACTTGCCCTGGTTCATTACCAAGTACTAAATCCAATATTGCCCCTCCTCTGGTCGGACAATCTACATACTGTGTTAGAAAAGCTTCCTGGACACACTGCACAAACACCACCCCATCCAAACTATTTGATCTAAAGAGTTTCCACTCAATATTTGGGAAGTTAAAGTCACCCATGACGACTACCCTGTGACCTCTGCACCTTTCCAAAATCTGTTTCCCAATCTGTTCCTCCACATCTCTGTTACTATTGGGGGGCCTATAGAAAACTCCTAACAAGGTGACTGCTCCTTTCCTATTTCTGACTTCAACCCATACTACCTCATTAGGGTGATACTCCTCGAACTGCCTTTCTGCAGCTGTTATACTATCTCTAATTAACAATGCCACCACCCCCCCCCCCCCCCCCCACCTCTTTTACCACCCTCCCTAATCTTATTGAAACAGAAAGGGAGGGTTGTAGGGGCTGGAGGAGGTGACAGAGAAAGGGAGGGGTGTGGGGGGGGGGGGGGGGGTGCTGGAGGAGGTTACACAGAGATAGGGAAGGGTGTAGGGGACTGGAGGATGTTACAGAGATAGGGAGGGGTGTAGAGGCTAGAGGAGGTTACAGAAATAGGGAGGGGTGTAGGGGACTGGAAGAGGTTACAGAGATAGGGAGGGTTGTAGGGGATGGAGGAGGTGACAGAGAAAGGGAGGGGTGTAGGGGGCTGGAGGAGGTTACAGAGATAGGGAAGGGTGTAGGGGGCTGGAGGATGTTACAGAGATAGGGAGGGGTGTAGAGGCTAGAGGAGGTTACAGAAATAGGGAGGAGTGTAGGGGACTGGAAGAGGTTACAGAGATAGGGAGGGGGGTAGAGGCTGGAGGAGGTTACAGAGATAGGGAGGGGTGTAGGGGGCTGGAGGAGGTTACAGAGATAGGGAGGGATGTAGGGGGCTGGAGGAGGTTACAGAGATAGGGAGGGGTGTAGGGGCTGGAGGAGGTTACAGAGGTAGGGAGGGGTGTAGGGGCTGGAGAAGGTTACAGAGATAGGGAGGGGTGTAGGGGATGGAGGAGGTTACAGATAGGGAGGGATGTAGGGGATGGAGGAGGTTACAGAGATAGGGAGGGGGGGGGTTGGGGGCTGGAGGAGGTTACAGAGATAGGGAGGGGTGTAGGGCCTGGAGGAGGTTACCGAGGTAGGGAGGGTTGTAGGGGATGGAGGAGGTTACTGAGATAGGGAGGGGTGTAGGGGGCTGGAGGAGGTTACAGAGATAGGGAGGGGTGTAGGGGGCTGGAGGATGTTACAGAGATAGGGAGGGGTGTAGGGGCTGGAGGAGGTTACAGAGATAGGGAGGGGTGTAGGGGATGGAGGAGGTTACAGAGATAGGGAGGGATGTAGGGGGCTGGAGGAGGTTACAGAGATAGGGAGGGGTGTAGGGGGCAGGAGGAGGTTACAGAGATAGGGAGGGGTGTAGGGGATGGTGGAGGTTACAGAGATATGGAGGGGTGTAGGGGATGGAGGAGGTTACAGAGATAGGGAGGGGGTGTAGGGGCTGGAGGAGGGTACAGAGATAGGGAGGGGTGTAGGGGCTGAAGGAGGTTACAGCGATAGGGAGGGATGTAGGGGCTGGAGGAGGTTACAGAGATAGGGAGGGGTGTAGGGGCTGGAGGAGGTTACAGAGATGGGGAGGGGTGTCGGGGCTGGAGGAGGTTACAGAGATAGGGAGGGGTGTAGGGGATGGAGGAGGTTACAGAGATAGGGAGGGGTGTAGGGGATGGAGGAGGTTACAGAGATAGGGAGGGGTGTAGGGGCTGGAGGAGGTTACTGAGATAGGGAGGGGTGTAGGGGATGGAGGAGGTTACAGAGATAGGGAGGGGCATAGGGGGCTTGTGGAGGTTACAGAGATAGGGAGGGGTGTAGGGGGCTGGAGGAGGTTACAGAGATAGGGAGGGGTGTAGGGGATGGTGGAGGTTACAGAGATAGGGAGGGGTGTAGGAGATGGAGGAGGTTACAGCGATAGGGAGGGGTGTAGGGGATGGAGGAGGTTACAGAGATAGGGAGGGGTGTAGGGGATGGAGGAGGTTACAGAGTTACGGAGGGGTGTAGGGGCTGGAGGAGGTTACATAGATAGGGAGGGGTGTAGGGGCTGGAGGAGGTTACAGAGATAGAGAGGGGTGTAGGGGATGGAGGAGGTTACAGAGATAGGGAGGGGTGTAGGGGCTGGAGGAGGTTACAGAGATAGGGAGGGGTGTAGGGGCTGGAGGAGGTTACAGAGATAGGGAGGGTGTAGGGGATGGAGGAGGTTACAGAGTTACGGAGGAGTGTGAGTCCATGGCAGGGTTTGAAGAAAGCAATGCGAGTTTTAAAATCAAGGTGCTGTAATCTTCTGCCTACTGCAAGACTGCCCTGAGCGAGACGCGGACCATGTATAGGCCCATTGACCTCTGGTGGGAATCCCTTCCAAGGTGCCGTTGAAACAGGGCCGAGTGTCGGTCAGTGACGAGGATGTGGAATGTATGCTAATTTTGGTGAATGAGTGGTCTGCATTCTGCATCATTGCCATAAAGGAGCATCTCAACAGGAGTCGAAACGCCACCTGGGGGTTCCGCTCCAAGTCACTCACCATCCTGACTGGGAAATATATCGCCTGTTCCTTCACCGTCGCCGGGGCAACACCCTGCAACTCCCTCCCTAACAGCACAGTGGATGTACCTACACCTCAAGGGCTGCAGCGGTTCCAGGAGGTAGCTCACCCCCACCTGCTTGTGGTGATACACCACTGTACTTCCCTCGCATTGTACATCGTTCTATAATAGTTGTGTGTAACGTGGCCCTGTAATCCTGTGTATGGTACTGTGTATTGTACTGTAGCTCTGTAGAGGTTCGGTCACCTGTATGTAACCTCACCTGGCCACGGAGAGCTCCGCCTTGGCCACTCCCCTGGGAGTTAGGTATAAGACCCTGCTTCTGAGACCTGACCCATTTTGTCTGGGGTCGTCTGTGTCGGGTAAGCTTCCTATGTAGTGTGTTAAAGCCTTGGTTAAAGTCTCACATGTCTTTGTGGTTCTTGACGCTTAGTGCATCCCTGCTCGAGGGCAATTCGGACAGGCCAGCGAAGCCCACATCCCGGAAGTGAGTTTACAAAAACAAAGGCCAGGGTTTTAAGAACAAAGAACAATGCAGCACAGCAACAGGCCCTTCGGCCCTCCAAACCTGTACCGGCCCTGATACCACCCTTGGCCCTTGCCACCCGGTGGCATAGTGCAGGCCCGCCAAAGTAAACGGCAATTTAAATCACCCACTGCGTCCACCAGGGGGAGACACATAGTGGCGGGCCGTGAAATCCTGGCCACACAATGCAGGCGAATAAAATGCAATTATGTATTAATACAATATTATTAATATCAATACTATAAAATACAATTATGTTTTCAGACAGAAAGAAAAGTAAGATTTGAATTTCTATAGCGACTTTCCCGGCCACGGGACAGCCCAATGGGCGAACACCAATGAAATATTTTTGAACTCTGGTCAGTGTTGTGATGTGGGAATGAAAACAGGCAATTAGCGGACAGCCAGATCCCATTCCCAGTAATGTGATCATAAACACAACATCTGTTCAAGGGCTGTCTGTTGAGGGGTAACTATTGGAGCCTGTACACCCTGGAGGTCACCCTTCCTCCTCATTAACACCAGACAGCGCAGACATAGGCCAAAATGCTCCCACCGTTCATTCCAGTGGCCAGGGGTTTCCGGGCTGTGTGCAGTGGCTTTGATGGGATTTCCCAGTGTCAGTGGTGGGACCAGAAAATACCTCCAACAGTGAACGGCGCACAGCCTCCAGCTTCCGGGAAACAGGTGGCTGGGAGGCCTGGAAACTGACACCGCAGACTGTGCAGCACTCCCTCAGTACTGACCCTGTGACAGTGCAACACTCCCTCAGTACTGACCCTCTGACAGTGCAGCACTCCCTCAGTACTGACCCTGTGACAGTGCAGCACTCCCTCAGTACTGACCCTCTGACAGTGCAGCAATCCCTCAGTACTGACCCTGTGACAGTGCAGCACTCCCTCAGTACTGACCCTCTGACAGTGCGGAACTCTCTCAGTACTGACCCTGTGACAGTGCAGCACTCCCTCAGTACTGACCCTCTGACAGTGCAGCACTCCCTCAGTACTGACCCTCTGACAGTGCAGCGCTCCCTCAGTACTGACCCTCTGACACTGCAGCACTCCCTCAGTACTGACCCTCTGACAGTGCAGCACTCCCTCAGTACTGACCCTCTGACAGTGCGGAACTCCCTCAGTACTGACCCTCTGACAGTGCGGCACTCCCTCAGTACTGACCCTGTGACAGTGCAGCACTCCCTCAGTACTGACCCTCTGACAGTGCAGCACTCCCTCAGTACTGACCCTCTGACAGTGCGGCACTCCCTCAGTACTGACGCTCTGACAGTGCAGCACTCCCTCAGTACTGACCCTCTGACAGTGCAGCACTCCCTCAGTACTGACCCTCTCACAGTGCGGCACTCCCTCAGTACTGACCCTCTGACAGTGCAGAACTCCCTCAGTACTGACCCTCTGACAGTGCAGCACTCCCTCAGCACTGACCCTGTGACAGTGCAGCACTCCCTCAGTACTGACCCTCTGACAGTGCAGCACTCCCTCAGTACTGACCCTCTCACAGTGCAGCACTCCCTCAGTACTGACCCTCTGACAGTGCGGAACTCCCTCAGTACTGACCCTCTGACAGTGCAGCACTCCCTCAGTACTGACCCTGTGACAGTGCAGCACTCCCTCAGTACTGACCCTCTGACAGTGCAGCACTCCCTCAGTACTGACCCTCTGACAGTGCGGCACTCCCTCAGTACTGACCCTCTGACAGTGCGGCACTCCCTCAGTACTGACCCTCTGACAGTGCAGCACTCCCTCAGTACTGACCCTCTCACAGTGCCGCACTCCCTCAGTACTGACCCTCTGACAGTGCGGCACTCCCTCAGTACTGACCCTCTGACAGTGCGGCACTCCCTCAGTACTGACCCTCTGACAGTGCGGCACTCCCTCAGTACTGACCCTCTGACAGTGCGGCACTCCCTCAGTACTGACCCTCTGACAGTGCAGCGCTCCCTCAGTACTGACCCTCTGACTGTGCAGCACTCCCTCAGTACTGACCCTCTGACAGTGCGGCACTCCCTCAGTACTGACCCTCTGACAGTGCGGCACTCCCTCAGTACTGACCCTCTGACAGTGCGGCACTCCCTCAGTACTGACCCTCTGACAGTGCGGCACTCCCTCAGTACTGACCCTCTGACAGTGCGGCACTCCCTCAGTACTGACCCTCTGACAGTGCGGCACTCCCTCAGTACTGACCCTCTGACAGTGCGGCACTCCCTCAGTACTGACCCTCTGACAGTGCGGCACTCCCTCAGTACTGACCCTCTGTCAGTGCGGCACTCCCTCAGTACTGACCCTCTGACAGTGCGGCACTCCCTCAGTACTGACCCTCTGACAGTGCGGCACTCCCTCAGTACTGACCCTCTGACAGTGCAGCACTCCCTCAGTACTGACCCTGTGACAGTGCAGCACTCCCTCAGTACTGACCCTCTGACAGTGCAGCACTCCCTCAGTACTGACCCTCTGACAGTGCAGCACTCCCTCAGTACTGACCCTCTGACAGTGCAGCACTCCCTCAGTACTGACCCTCTGACTGTGCGGCACTCCCTCAGTACTGACCCTCTGACAGTGCGGCACTCCCTCAGTACTGACCCTCTGACAGTGCAGCACTCCCTCAGTACTGACCCTCTCACAGTGCCGCACTCCCTCAGTACTGACCCTCTGACAGTGCGGCACTCCCTCAGTACTGACCCTCTGACAGTGCGGCACTCCCTCAGTACTGACCCTCTGACAGTGCAGCACTCCCTCAGTACTGACCCTCTGACAGTGCAGCACTCCCTCAGTACTGACCCTCTGACAGTGCGGCACTCCCTCAGTACTGACCCTCTGACAGTGCGGCACTCCCTCAGTACTGACCCTCTGACAGTGCGGCACTCCCTCAGTACTGACCCTCTGACAGTGCGGCACTCCCTCAGTACTGACCCTCTGACAGTGCGGCACTCCCTCAGTACTGACCCTCTGACAGTGCGGCACTCCCTCAGTACTGACCCTCTGACAGTGCAGCACTCCCTCAGTACTGACCCTCTGACAGTCCGGCACTCCCTCAGTACTGACCCTCTGACAGTGCAGCACTCCCTCAGTACTGACCCTCTGACAGTGCAGCACTCCCTCAGTACTGACCCTCTGACAGTGCAGCACTCCCTCAGTACTGACCCTCTGACAGTGCGGCACTCCCTCAGTACTGATCCTCTGACAGTGCAGCACTCCCTCAGTACTGACCCTCTGACAGTGCGGCACTCCCTCAGTACTGACCCTCTGACAGTGCAGCACTCCCTCAGTACTGACCCTCTGACAGTCCAGCACTCTCTCAGTGACTCCTTCAGAAGCTAATGGCTTGAAATCATTGTAGAAAAATAGGAGCAGGAGGAGGCCATTCGGCCCTTCGAGCCAGCTCCTCCATCATCACGATCATGGCTGATCATCCAGCTCAATAGCCTGATCCCACTTTACCCCCATATCTTCTGATCTCCTTCACCCTCAGTGCGATATCTAACTGCTTCTTGAAAACATGTAATGTAGAGGAAGGAGGTCACATGACTCAAGCACCATTTTAAAATCTCTATATTCAGTTGCGAACTGAGAAGCAGACAGTCTGTTGATTTACCTCTGACCCGAACATAACAATTGCAGGACTCCAACAACGCTCCCCAGCACTTCGAAGCCTGGTTCATCCGGAAGCCACTGGCATTGCCTGCCAAGCAGAGTAACTCTCTGATTATTAATCTCATCCTGGTGCACCAACCTCCACTTTACAGGAATGTTGTGCTGCTGTCCTCGTATAGGAAATGACTGCATTTGGAACCTCTCCACAAAGAAACCTCCCTCTGAATTTATGGACTCTGGAAATCACATGGACTAATATTAATTTATGTGGTTCTTTTACTATTGTTATCCAAAGTTGCAAAACTCCCTCTTAAATATATCTCCCTTACTGTTTGCGCATGTGTGTATGTCTGTGTGTGTGTGCGTGTGTGTATCTCCAATTGCAAACATCCAACCCCCGGGTTTCAATGTGTGAGTAAACTAACCTTCTGAGTTAATCAAAAGGATAGTTTGTTGCAAGTTACTTATCAAATTGGACCACACCAGCTGAGTGGGGAAACACACCACAGCCCAGTTTTAAAACAATTATAAAGACCTCTGCTTGCAGACAGAATGTAAAAGGATAAAGAGGTTCAGTTTGCATCTCCATAAGACCATAAGACACAGGAGCAGAATTAGGCCACTCGGCCCATCGAGTCTGCTCCACCATTCAATCCTGGCGGATATTTTCTCATCCCCATTCTCCTGCCTTCTCCCCATAACCCCTGATCCCCTTATTGATCAAGAACCTATCTATCTCTGTCTTAAAGACACTCAGTGATTTGGCCTCCACAGCCTTCTGCGGCAAAGAGTTCCACAGATTCACCACCCTCTGGCTGAAGAAATTCCTCCTCATCTCTGTTTTATAGGACTGTCCCTTTAGTCTGAGATGGTGTCCTCTGCTTCTAGTTTTTCCTACAAGTGGAAACATCCTCTCCACGTCCACTCTATCCAGGCCTTGCAGTATCCTGTAAGTTTCAATAAGATCCCCCTCATCCTTCTAAACTCCAACGAGTACAGACCCAGAGTCCTCAAACATTCCTCATACGACAAGTTCTTCATTCCAGGGATCATTCTTGTGAACCTCCTCTGGACACTTTCCTTAGATACGGGGCCCAAAACTGCTCACAATACTCCAAATGGGGGTCTCTCTCTTGTCCATAACACGGACAATTCAACAATTAATTATTTCTCTGGGATCACCTTCTCCTGAGTCCCTGTCTATACCGAAATCAAAATATTATCAGGTTTATTCACCTTCAGTCAACTGTGTACATTCCAGCCCATGAATAACCCTGGAACCGGCCTTTGTACTTGTCTACCGATCTGTACCCTCTTTAAAATTCCCTTTACAACCTCCCTCTGTTACCAAGGATTTGATCACTCATCTCACCACCTCCTTATGTGGCCCTAAATCTATACATTGTTGGATAATGCTCCCTTGAGATGCCGTGGAATGTTTGACTCGGTTAAAAGCCACTACATAAATGGATAGTGTTGTTGATTGGATAAACACCTATCCGAATTCCAATGTCCTCAGAGTTCAGGTCCATGGGCTCAATGTTCCCATCCTTCTTTCGGACAGAGGAAGGTGCGCACGAGTTATTCCAAACCCTGTAGACATCGGTGGGAACAGAAGGTTATACTGCCGGCCAAAGCCCCATAACTTTCTCCGTCCTCACTTATTCTGACTGAGCTTGGAAAACAAACGTGTTCCGAATATAACCAAAATGTTTTGAAAACTGCCTTTTGGGGCAGCCGTCAACTCCTCTCATCCTAAACCTCCTCCAACTTTCAGATTCAGACTTGGCAAAGGTTTCACTTTTAATCTTAATTAAATGATCAAGAACAGGGCTTTAAAGAATTGTGAATTCAGTGAAGATCCAGCCCGCTTTCCACATTTTAGGTGATATGTTCTGGACCTTTCAGCGGATTCACTTCGAAGTTTCTGATCATTGGATTTTAGAATGAAGCTTGTTCTGTTTTTATCCTGTCCAATATTGCTGCTCCCTCCTCCTTTGCTGCTACAGTGGAAGCATTGTCCTTCGCAAAGACGCATGCAAAGTATTCATTTAGTATCCCAACCTTGCAGTTTGCTTCCACAAGAAGGTCTTTTTTAGTCCCTAATCAGCCCCACCTTTCGTCAGACCTCTCTTGTACTATTTATGTGCTCATAAAAGACTTTGCGCTGCCTTTTATGTCGGCCGCTAATCTATTCTCAGACACTCCCTTTGACCCCCCCCCCCCCTCTCATTCCTTTTGTTCCTGATCTCAACATGTATTTCCTGTCTTTTGCTTCTTCCCTGATAAGGCAGGATGTGATCATTGTTTAAATGTTTAGCTGCCGTTAGACTGGCTGAATCTGCTGAGCATGTGTTCCATTCCTGAGAACAAGAAACGTATGGAGCTGGATTCTCCGTTTTGGAGACTAACTCCGTCGTTTACGCCAGGAAAGCTGCCGTCAAGAGCCCAGCGGCTCCCCGTTCTGCTGGGGGCTCGCAGGGAGCCGGCGTAGAGCTCACAGCTACGGCTGCCAATACGGCCCTCAGCACTTCCGGTTCGGAGGCCGCGCGTGCGCATGGTGGCGGCTTCCAGCAGCCGCGCCGTGCTGCACGGTGGACTCAGCCCGCGGACCCGGACCGCCCAAGTAGTGCCCCCCCCCCCCCTCGGCCGCTCGCGCGCCCGGGACCGCTTGCCCACAGAGCTCCCAGCCCTGAATAAAGCCGCCGCCGGCTTCGCGAAGGACGACGCTTCCAGCCGCAAAGGAGGAGGGAGCAGCAACATTGGACAGGATAAAAACAGAACAAGCATCACTGCAAAATCCAATGATCAGAAACTTCGAAGTGAATCCGCTGAAAGGTCCAGAACATTGTGGTAGTACCAGGTATTGCGGTACCTGAGAGGTGGATGACCATTGGTTAGACCCAGGAGTCTACCATTGGCTGATGTACATAGCTCCGCCCTGAGAGGCGGAGTATAAGAACCGGTGCCATCCCAGCAGCCTTCACTTTCTGTATCGAAGCTGCTGGGGAAGAGTTCTAGCTGATTAAAGCCTATTAGTTATGACTCACCTTGTCTTGAGAGTAATTGGTTGCGCATCAATTTAATCTGCTACAACTTCAGTTGGAAGGATGGATCTCCGTATCAAACCGGAGTGCCTTCAGCTCAGCCCCCACGCGGACAACTCTGCTGCTGTTTTCAAACATTGGCTGGCATGCTTTAAGGGCTACCTCGACACGGCCGCCGGCACCCCCACGGAAGGACAAAAGATGCATCTCCTACGCTCATGGGTCAGCTCTGGGATCTACCCTCTTATCGAGGAGGCGGAGAATTATGCTGCCGCGATCGAGCTGCTAGAAGGACATTATATCCTCCCTGTGAACCAGGTCTACGCTTGTCACCTGCTGGCGACTAGGAGGCAAAGCCCCGAGGAAACATTGGAAGACTTCTACCGGGCGCTGCTGGTGTGGGGCCGAAACTGTGGCTGCCCGCCAGTTTCGGGGAACGAGCACACGGAACTTTTGATCAGGGATGCTTTCGTGGCAGGTATGACCTCCCTCGATATCCGTCGAAGGCTCCTAGAAATGGACACTCTGGGACTTGCAGAGGCACGGGCCCTGGAGGGGTCCATGGACGTTGCATATAAAAACGCGCTGTCCTTTGTTCCCGATCGCGCGGCGGCCCCCTGGGCTGCGTGGCACCCCGTAGCGGCAGCCCCTCAGGCCTTTCCCCTGACCTCGCAAGCCTGCGCGGCGAGACGGCCCGCTAACGCCACCGGACACCACTGTTTCTTCTGCAGGCTGGCGAATCATCCCCGCCCGCGCTGCCCGGCCAGCATCACCACCTGCAAAGGATGCGGCAAGAAGGGCCACTATGTGGGGGTCTGCCAGGCCCGCGCCGTGGCCGCGGTCTCCAGCGACTATCGTCAACCCCCCTTTCAGGCCCCGACCGCCCAGCGCTCACCGCCACCCCCCTATCCTAAGGCCACGTGCGACCCGCGGACGCGGCCATTTTGCCCCCCGGACACCACGCTGGACGGGTGGGCACTGCCATTTTGTCCCGCGCCGCCGCCATCTTCTTCATCCCCGGACACCATGTGCGACCCATGGGTGACGCCATCTTGGATGGGGCCCCAGGCCCCCAGCACAGCCGACTACATGCTGCCCGACCAGAACTCTCCATTACTGCAGCTGGCCTCGGTGACTCTGGACCAGAGTCGGCCCCGGACGCTTGCAACAGCTACAATGACGATCTCCATCAACGGCCACGAGACGTCTTGCTTGATTGACTTTGGGAGCACGGAAAGCTTTGTTCACCCCGACACGGTAAGGCGCTGTTCTCTTGTCACCCATCTCGTAAATCAAAGGATCTCCCTGGCCTCCGGGTCACACGCAGTGGAGATAAAGGGGTTCTGCCGAGCGAACCTCACTGTCCAAGGCAGGGAATTCCGCAATTTCCGTCTGTACGTCCTGCCGCACCTCTGCGCAGCCACCCTCCTTGGGCTGGATTTCCAGTGCCATCTGCAAAGCCTGACTTTTAAATTCGGCGGCCCTTGCTGTCTGCGGCCTCCCGATCCTTAAGGTCGACCCGCCTTCCCTGTTTGCGAACCTCACCCCGGATTGCAAATCCGTCGCCACCAGGAGCAGACGGTACAGTGCCCAGGACCAGACCTTCATCAGGTCGGAGGCCCAGAGGCTGCTGGGGGAAGGGGTCATCGAAGCGAGCAACAGTCCCTGGAGAGCTCAAGTAGTGGTGGTAAAGACCGGGGAGAAACATAGGATGGTCATCGACTACAGTCAGACCATCAACAGGTTTACGCAGCTGGATGCGGACCCTCCCCCCCGTATAGCCGACCTGGTGAACAGGATCGTGCAATACAAGGTTTTCTCCACGGTGGATCTCAAGTCTGCCTACCACCAGCTACCCCTCCACACTAGTGACCGCCAGTACACTGCCTTCGAAGCAGACGGGCGGCTCTATCACTTTTTAAGGGTTCCCTTCGGTGTCACGAACGGGGTCTCGGTACGGTTTGCGCGCAACGTTCCAGTATCTGGATAACGTCACCATCTGCGGCCATGACCAGCAGGACCACGACACCAACCTCCGCAAATTTCTCCAGACCGCGAAAATCGTTAATCTGACATACAATGAGGATAAATGCGTGTTTAGCACCGACCATCTAGCCATTCTAGGCTACATAGTGCGAAGTGGAGTCATAGGCCCCGACCCTGAGCGCATGCACCCCCTCATGGAGTTCCCCCTCCCTCAAGGGCCCCAAGGCCCTAAAGCACTGCCTCGGGTTCTTCAGCTATTACGCACAGTGGGTCCCCAATTACGCAGACAAAGCCCAACCCCTGATCCAGTCCACAACCTTCCCCCTGTCGACGGAGGCCCACCAGGCCTTCAGCCACATCAAAGCAGACATTGCGAAAGCCTCGATGTGTGCCATTGACGAGTCCCTCCCCTTCCAGGTCGAGAGCGATGCGTCCGACGCCGCTCTGGCGGCCACCCTCAACCAAGTGGACAGGCCCGTGGCTTTCTTCTCCCGCACTCTCCATGCTTCCGAAATCCGCCACTCCTCAGTCGAAAAGGAGGCCCAGGCCATAGTGGAAGCTGTGCGGCACTGGAGGCATTACCTGGCCGGCAGGAGATTCACTCTCCTCACGGACCAACGGTCGGTTGCCTTCATGTTCGATAATGCACATCGGGGCAAGATCAAGAACGACAAGATCTTGCTGTGGAGGATAGAACTCTCCACCTCCAATTACGAGATCTTGTACCGTCCGGGGAAGCTGAACGAGCCTCCTGATGCCCTATCCCGCGGCACTTGTGCCACCGCACAAGTGGACCGTCTCCGAGCCCTCCACGAGGACCTCTGCCACCTGGGGGTCACTCGCTTTCTCCACTTTATCAAGACACGCAACCTGCCCTACTCCATCGAGGAGGTCAGGACAGTCACCAGGGACTGTCAAATCTGCGCGGAGTGCAAACCGCACTTCTACCGGCCAGAGAGGGCGCACCTGATAAAGGCTTCCCGTCTCTTTGAACGCCTCAGCATGGACTTCAAAGGCCCCCTCCCCTCCACCGACCACAACACGTACTTCCTGAACGTGATTGACGAGTACTCCCGGTTCCCATTCGCCATCCCCTGCCCAGACATGACCGCCTCCACCGTCATCAAGGCCCTCCAGGGTATCTTTACACTGTTTGGTTTCCCCGCATACATACACAGCGATAGGGGGTCCTCCTTTATGAACGACGAACTGCGTCAATTCCTGCTCAGCAGAGGCATCGCCTCGAGCAGGACGACCAGTTACAACCCCCGGGGTAACGGACAGGTAGAGAGGGAGAACGGAACGGTCTGGAAGACCGTCCTGCTGGCCCTACGGTCCAGGAACCTCCCAGTCTCCCGCTGGCAGGAAGTCCTCCCGGTGGCCCTCCACTCCATCCGGTCGCTGCTCTGTACAACCACAAATCAGACACCTCACGAACGTCTCCTTGTTTTCCCCAGGAAGTCCTCCTCCGGGACCTCGCTCCCAACCTGGCTAGCGACACCCGGACCCATCCTGCTTCGGAAACATGTGCGGGTGCACAAGTCGGACCCGTTGGTCGAGAGGGTCCACCTGCTGCACGCTAACCCCCAGTAGGCCTACGTAGCGTTCCCTGACGGCCGCCAAGACACGGTCTCCCTTCGGGACCTGCCGCCCGCCGGAGCCCCACGCACACCCGCACCATTGCCCCCACCCCCACCCTCCCTGCAGCACCTAACTGGAGGGTCAGTACTCCCGCCGCCCCTGCCTAGGCCCGAACACACACCGATGCCCCCTACAGGCGCCTTCCCCCCCTGTCCACCTTTCGCCCCAACAGGGCCGCCTAGGGGTGACGAAGCTGCCTGGGAGGACGACATCACGCTCCCGGAGTCGCAACCGCCGGGACCCCCATCAGAATCACCGCCGAAGCCCAGACGCTCCAGAAGGACGACCAGGCCACCCGATCGACTGATTGCTGCACCAACTTTGTTATTACCCTCGACATCACGGTACCTCCATACCTGGTCATACCATGCGAAAGGGGACTATTAACGCTGGCCATCACCCCGCCGGGCTCTTATTTAACAGGGGGTGAATGTGGTAATACCAGGTATTGCAGTACCTGAGAGGTGGATGACCATTGGTTAGACCCAGGAGTCTACCATTGGCTGATGTACATAGCTCCGCCCTGAGAGGCGGAGTATAAGAACCGATGCCATCCCAGCAGCCTTCGCTTTCTGTATCGAAGCTGCTGGGGAAGAGTTGTAGCAGATTAAAGCCTATTAGTTATGACTCACCTTGACTTGAGAGTAATTGATTGCGCATCAAACATATCACCTGAAACGTGGAAAGAGGGCTGGATCATCACTCAATTCACAATTCTTGAAAGCCCAGTTTTTGATCATTTAATTAAGATTAAAAGTAAAACCTTTGCCAAGTCTGAATGAGAGTCCCGCGCTGTCGGGAACTCGGCCGGTCGGGGACGGAGCATGGAGGGATGGGCCTCCGGTAATGGCCTGGGGCGTTGGATACTTGGCGGGGCGTACTCCCAGAGTACGCTGCTTTACACAGGGCGGAGAATTGAAAAACCGCCGCTGCTCCCGATTTTAGCTCCAAATCGGATCGCCGACTGCGATCGGCGTCTGGAACCGGAGAATCCAGCCCATTAAACAGGAGGAGGCCATTCAGCCCTTCAAACCCGCACTGCCGTTTAACAAGATCAGCAAAAACCTTCTGCCGCACCTACACCTTGCCGCACGGATCTTTTGGAGTCCAAATCTCAGTAACTGAGCAACGGTATTGAGATTAACAAAAGTTTTTCATTGTAGTACGGACATTCCTTTTCCGTATCGCTGTGTCATTTCTATAACATGGATTGTGGTCCAATCACAGTTTAATATCAGACAACAGATAACATTTCCAATGAGACAACTTCATTTGTGAAATTAAATCTGCATTCGTTCAATCATTTTTTGTGAATATCTTTTTTTAATTGTGTATGGAAATGTTTGAGGTTTTTCAGGCTACAGCAGGTCAGTTTGGGCAGAGTAAGAATCATAGAATCCCTGCAGTGCAGAAGGAGACCATTCGGCCCATCGAGTCTGCACCGACCCTCCGAAAGAGCACCCCTACCCCGGCCCATTCTCCCACAGTGTCCCAAGACCCACACCTAACCTTTGGACACTAATTGATCATGGCCAATCCACCTAACCTGCACATCTGTGGACTGTGGAGGAAACGGCACCCGGAGGAAACCCACGCAGACACGGGGAGAACGTGCAGACTCCGCACAGACAGTGACCCAAGCCGGGAATCGAACCTGGGTCCCTGGAGCTGTGAAGCCACAGTGCTAACCACTGTGCTACCATGCCCCTCAGAACCTAAATATCTGAGAACTGATCGGTGACAGATGATTTTATTTCAGACACTTCTTGCTGATTATGGTCCACATCTTGAGTGAGATTGGTACCCTCAAAAAAAGTATCTGTCTGGAGCAGGAGCTGTAATTTTGAGATACTTGGGAAAAATCTATGTGCAGGACCGAATGCATAATCATACACATTTCCATAAACTGCCTCAGGGATTAAACATCCAGGGCGCGATCGAACGGAATTGTTTCTAAATGCCATTTCAGGTGGGTTTGCTGGGAGTTGCTCTCCGTCTCTGTCAGAAAGTTCCCCACTGCTATCCAACCACACCTCCTCCCTTTTCCGTGCCCAGTGGAGCTTCTCTCCGGGCTAGCCCACACTTTGAATTATTTTCATCACTGGGGAGCTGAACTTGCTGGCCAGGTGGCTCCTCAGAGATCGGGCCACCATTTCGCAAGAGTGCCCCGATTTTAAAGTGAGCTTGGGGGGTCCACCACACCCCCTACCCACAGGTAATGTCACCCCCTGCACACATGGGCATTACCCATACCCTCCCAAGTGAGGACCCCTCACTATGGGGTCGTTGAGAGCCTACCTTTCCAGGCCTTCCCCCGCCCTCTTCCCGGCCCTGCCCTCTACTAGGACCCCCACCCTTCAACCCCCTGCAACCGTACGGAGTCCCTTTTGTACCTACCCTTCACCCCCCCCCCCATCTTCATACCCCCTCACCCCTCTTTTCATGGGCACGGGCCCCCTTAGGCCCTGACCCTTGGCAGTGCCACCCTGGCACCTGGGCACCATGGCAGTGCCACCCTGGCAATGCTGCCTGGGCACCTTGGCAGTGCCACCTGGCTGCGCCAAGGTGACCGCGCGCAGAGGGAGAGCCAGAGTGCCACCCTGCCTGTTGCTGACCACCCAGGGGTCTCCAATGGCCTGGGAGACCCCCAGATGCCATGACGCCTGGTCCAGTTTGTGTGGACAGTCCTCTTCGGCGTCTGTGTGACCTCTCAGTGGGAGCTGGATCAATCACGGGAGGGTGTTAGATCGCCTTCTGTTTTGCGAATGAGATGGAGATTGCCCTTAATTGGCCTCAATCATCTTGAGGCCGCGTCTAAGTGGGACCCCATCCCGGCAACGGGAGCAGGACGGTTAGATCTCAAACCGCGCAGTTCCCGGTTTGGTCCTGTCCTGCGATATAACCGGCCGGCACAGATCCTCGCTGGGTGCAATGCGACTGTTAAATTGCACCCCTGATGTTTATAGTTTCTTCAGCATAAATATTTATCATATGCGCAAATAATTTTGCTGATGTAACTTCTAAGAAGACAGATTTCTTAGAATCTGTTGGCATAAAAGGAAGCCATTCAGCCCCCATTGCCTCTGCTGGCCCTTTGAAGGAGCGATCCAGTTAATTCCCGACCAAACTGCAAATTGCTCCATTTTGAATGATTTATACAATTCCCTTTGGAAAGTTCTTATTGACTCCACTCCACTTGCAGGCAGGGAATCCCAGTTCACACGTGTATTGATGGATTCTCCAGACATGGTGACAATCTGGCCTTTAGTCAATCAAACCTTCCATGGTTTGGAATTCCGAACAGATGCAGTTCAGAAATAAGCTCAGTTATGTTTCAAAAAAAAAAATTGGGGTGGGGGGGACGGGCCGGGTAGACATTTTTGGAGGGAAGGAGAAAGACTGGAAAAGGCAAGACTTTCATTTACATAGCACCTTCCACCACCTCAGGACACCCCCAAAGAACTTGGGCTGGATTCTCCGCAGCCCTGCACCGAAATCGCGTTTGGCGCGGAGGCGGAGATTCAACATTCCCGACGGAATCGGACCCGGCGCCGCCCCAGCAATTCTCCGGGCCCCGAATATCCGCGTGTTCGCGAATTAGGCCGCGCGGCTGGGGGGGCCATTGCCAGAGGCCCGCTCAGCGATACTCCAGTCCCGACCGGCCGACTTTCCGACGGCGTGGAACTAACATGGTCTGGCCGGTCGGGACGCTCGCGTGGCGGCTGCGGACTCGGTCCGCGGCCACCCTGGTGGGGGAACGGGGGGGGGGGGGTGATCAGGCACCGGGGAGGGCCTTATGGGCGGCCGGGCCACAGACCCGGCCGGTCTGATGCAGGGGTGTACGGCCGATCGGGGGGCCTATATTACGGAGTTGCCTCCGCGGTCTGAGTCCGCCATGGCCCTCGCCGCGGCCGCTGGAGGTCGCCGCCGTGTGCATGCGCGAACTCGAAACCGGAAGTGCGGGGGCCCGTATCCACAGTCAAGCTGGGTGAAGCACTCCGGGTTTCTGCTAGCCTCCCGAAGGTAAGTGAATCGACTTGTACTTTTTTCAGGAAACTGGGGAGTGCAACACCAGAGTTTTACCCCTGTGGGGACATAGCCCCATTTTGGGAGAACCAATCCCTTTACATCCGATGGAATATTTTGGTGTGGAAATATGCATGAAATGCGACAACCCGTTTTGGCGCAGCAAGGTCCCATAATAAACAAGGAGGCCAATAAACATTGATTACACCGATGGATAAATGCCCCTTGGCTCACCCAGTGCCTAATCGCTTCAGCAGCAGGCGAATAAACACGGGGCAGAGAACGGAACAAAAGGACGAGATGATGGAGAGTCAGCCAAGGTAGACACAGAGCAGGAATACTGACTTTGGCCCGTTGGAAGAACTGAAAACATGACTTGCATTTTACAAAGAATCTTCCAGGATCTCAGCACACCTCGAAGCTCTTTACAACGGTTTAAAGTGTAGCCACTATAGGAATCGTAGCAGCCAATCTGTGCACAGCAAAATCCCAGAAACAGCAGTGCGATAACGACCAGATAATCCGATGTTGGTGAAGAAGATAAATATTGGCCAGGACACGGGGGATAACCCACTTTCTCTTCTTCAATTTAGGGCCATGCAGTCATTTAAATTCACCTGAGGGGGCAGAGTGGAGGTCAGTTTCACATTGCATGTGGAAATGGCTACCCCCGGCAGTGCAGCACACCCTCAGTACTTCCCTGGAGTGCCAATCGAGACGTTGTGCTCAAATCTCCAGCGTGGGGCTTGAACGCATAACCTTCTGACCTAGAGTTGACACTGAGTCACTGCTGATACCTAAACAATTGGCCTAAATCTGTACTGCAAGTTCAACCTTGTTCCATACAATGGAAATGGAGACATGTTTGTTGTAATAATAATAATCTTTATTAATAATAATCTTTAGTGTCACAGGTAGGCTCACATTAACACTACAATGGATTTACTGTGAAAAGCCCCTGGTCGCCACACTCTGGCGCCTGTTCGGGTACACAGAGGGAGAATTCAGACTGTCCAAATTACCTGACAAGCACGTCTTTCGGGACTTGTGGGAGGAAACCGGAGCACCCGGAGGAAACCCACGCAGACACGGGGAGAACGCGCAGACTCCGCACAGTCAGTGACCCAAGCCGGGAATCGAACCTGGGACCCTGGCGCTGTGAAGCAACAGTGCTAACCACTGTGCTACCGTGCCGCAGCATTGCAAAATATTTTACAGTTTTTTTTTTTGTCTGAAATAACAATTATGCCGGGATTCTTCTGAAGAAAAATAAATAAAATATGAAATAGAGCTAAGGACAACTTCTGAGAACTCTCCACTCTACTGCAGTCCGATATATTGATCAGAACCTTCAACAGTTTCGCCAAATCAAATGCATCATTTGTTTCAAACTCGGCTGGCTAGAAATCCATCCCCAACCAAAGCACCCAATGAAGACGATTTTCTGCTTCTCCAACCTACTTAATCTTCTTAAATTAAATTATTCATCTTTGCAACTTGTTTATCTGAACTCAAAGCCACAAAATGACTGTCTTGCCGACTGCCACGTAGCAACAACTGGAAGAGTTCTCAGCTCATTATACTTCACAAGCAGGAAAGTAAACTATTCAGGGAACATGTGGTTGACAACCATGTCATTTTAACATCGTTTCTCTTCAACCTCGATCACCAAAATTACTCCCTCCGCGAGGCTTGAGAAATTTAACTTTTCTCCCCTCAATCCGTTCATTTCAAAAATAATTTTTGAAAGAAAGAAGCAATTAAAAAGGAAATCACTCCAAGGATGTGGACACCGTTGGGGCAATGATTGCCCATCCCTTGTTGGCATTGAGAAGCTGGTGGTGTGCCACCTACTTAAGTACAGAGGCGCTGTTAGGAGTCAACCACATGTAGACGAGCTCTTTGTAGCAGTCCGCTGTGTGGAAATTGACTATATACCTGAATACCTCCAGTAACTACACCACAAAGTACAAATTCTTTGGTTGGAAGAGGTATCCTGACTATCTAACTGCAATCTTTCTTCTTTCCTCATGGCCATCGATGGCAGAGTGATTGGCTGCCATTGGACAATGGCCTTTGCATCGTTGATTCTTTTCACCTAAAAACAGGTCCTTTTCAATCTTCTCGTGGGGGAGCCGGTGGCCTCCTCTAAAACGGAATCAAATCTCTGGGTTCTCTACAGGGAGAATGTCACCTGTCAAAGGGGACAGTGTCTTCCAGTTAAATGCAAATGATCTAGTTCCAGGAATGGTACAACTTTTTAATCTTTTATTGTTGTCACAAGTAGGTTTACATTAACACGGCAGTGAGGTTACTGTGAAAAGCCCCTAGTCGCCACACTCCGGCGCCTGTTCGGAATCACGGAGGGAGAATTCAGAATGTCCAATTCACCTAACAAGCACGTCTTTCTGGACTTAGAGTCACAGAGTTATAGATGTTTACAGCATGGAAACAGGCCCTTCGGCCCAGCTGGTCCATGCTGCCCAGTTTCTATCACTAAGCGAGTCCCACTTGCCCGCATTTGGCCCATATCCCTCTATACCCACCCTGCCCATGGAACTGTCTAACTGTTTTTTAAAGGACAAAATTGTACCCGCCTCTACCACTGCCTCTGGCAGCCCGTTCCAGATGCTCACCACCCTCTGTGTGAAGAAATTGCCCCTCTGGTCTCTTTTGTATCTCTCCCCTCTCTTCTTAAACCTGTGCCCTCTAGTTCTAAACTCCTCTATCTTTGGGAAAAGGTGTTGACTATCTACCTTATCTATGACCCTCATTATTTTATAGACCCCTATAAGTTCACCCCAAAGCCTCCTACGCTCCCGGGAAAAAAGTCCCAGCATATCCAGCCTCCCCTTGTAACTCAAACCATCGAAGCCACAGGAGCTGCGCCACAGGGGGCGGGGCTGGCTCAGGAAAGCGCGGGCTTTTTCCCGCGTTAGGGAAGGGCGGAGGGGGGGATGGAGGAGCGCAAGGAGGAGGGGGGATTTCCACACGGGGGGGGGGTCAACGGGAAGGCGTGGGAAGCCGGGGTCAGCAGGTGTGGGAAGCCCCCCAATCCGGCTGATAACGTGGAATGTGAGGGGCCTGAATGGGCCGGTTAAGAGGGCCCGAGTGTTCGCGCACTTAAAGGGACTGAAGGCAGACGTGGTCATGCTTCAGGAGACACATTTGAAGGTGGCAGACCAGGTCAGGTGAAGAAAGGGATGGGTAGGACAGGTATTCCAATTGGGGGCTGGATGCGAAGAATAGAGGGGTGGTAATACTGGTGGGGAAGCGGGTGTCGTTTGAGGCCAAGAACATAGTAGTGGACAATGGAGGTCGATACGTGATGGTGAGCAGTAGGTGTGGGTGGTATTGGTAAACGTATACGCCCCGAACTGGGACGATGCTGGATTTATGAAGCGTATGTTGGGGCGCATTCCGGACCTGGAGGTAGGAAGCTTGATAATGCGGGGGGGGGGATTTTAACACGGTGTTGGACCCAGCATTAGATCGTTCCAGATCTAGGATCGGGAAGAGGCCGGCTGCGGCCAAGGTGCTTAGGGGGTTTATGGACCAGATGGGGGGAGTGGATCCCTGGAGATTTGCCAGGCCTCTGGCCAGAGAATTTTCTTTTTTCTCCCACGTACACAAAGCCTACTCCCGGATAGATTTTTTTGTTCTGAGCAGGGCGCTGATCCCGAAAGTGGAGGGAACGGAGTATTCGGCCATAGCCATTTCAGACCACGCCCCGCACTGGGTGGAGCTGGAGCTGGGGGAGGAGAGGGACCATCGCCTGTTGTGGCGTTTGGATGTGGGATTACTGGCAGATGAGGAGGTGTGCGGGAGGGTACGGGGGTGCATTGAAAGGTATTTGGAGGCCAACGACAACGGGGAGGTGCAGGTGGGGGTAGTATGGGAGGCGCTGAAGGCGGTGGTCAGGGGAGAGCTAATCTCCATCAGGGCTCACAGGGAGAAGAGAGAGGGCAGGGAAAGGGAGAGGTTAGTGGGGGAGATTTTAAGGGTAGACAGTGTGGTAATACCAGGTATTGCGGTACCAGAGAGAGGAATAACCATTGGCTAGACCGCGGGGTCTACCATTGGGCAATGTACATAGCCCCGCCCTGAGAGGCGGGGTATAAGAACCTGTGCCATCCCCAGCAGCCTTCACTTCTGTAACTTCGCTGCTGGGTACAGTTCTATCTGATTAAAGCTGAATCGATATGACTCCACGTGGACTCAAGCGTATTGATTGTGCATCAGACAGGAGATATGCAGAGGCCCCTGAAGAGGGACTACTTAGGGAGAGGCGAAGTCTCCAGACGGAGTTCGACCTGTTGACCACAGGGAAGGCAGAGGCACAGTGGAGGAAAGCACAGGGGGCGAGGTATGAGTATGGGGAGAAGGCGAGCCGGACGCTGGCACATCAGCTCCATAAGAGGATGGCAACGAGGGAGATAGGTGGAATCAAGGATGGAAGAGGAACTACGGTGCGGAGTGCGGTGAAAGTAAATGAGGCATTTAAGGCCTTCTATGAGGAGCTGTACAGATCTCAGCCCCCAGCGGGGGAAGAGGGGATGCGACGATTTTTGGACCAACTGAGGTTCAGGAGCAGGAGGTGGCTGGTTTGGGGGCGCCAATTGGGTTGGAGGAGCTGATTAAAGGACTGGGGAGCATGCAGGCGGGGAAGGCCCCGGGACCAGATGGGTTCCCGGTTGAGTTTTACAGGAAGTATGCGGACCTGTTAGCCCCGTTGCTGGTGAGAACTTTCAATGAGGCACGGGAGGGGGGGACCCTGCCCCCGACAATGTCTGAGGCGATGATCTCTTTGATCCTGAAGGGGGATAAGGACCCACTGTAATGTGGGTCATACAGACCGATCTCGCTCCTCCACGTGGATGCTAAGTTGCTGGCAAAAGTGCTGGCTACGAGGATTGAGGACTGTGTCCCGGGGGTGGTTCACGAGGACCAGACGGGATTTGTAAAGGGCAGACAACTAAACACCAATGTGCGAAGGCTCCTAAATGTGATTGTGATGCCATCGGTGGAGGGAGAGGCGGAGATAGTGGCAGCTATGGACGTGGAGAAGGCCTTTGACCGAGTGGAGTGGGAGTATCTCTGGGAAGTGTTGCGGAGGTTTGGGTTTGGGGAGGGGTTTATCAGTTGGGTTAAGCTCCTATACAGAGCCCCGGTGGCGAGTGTGGTTACGAATCGGCGGAAGTCGGAGTATTTCCGGCTGTATCAAGGGACGAGGCAGGGGTGCCCCTGTCCCCCCCCTGTTGTTTGCATTAGCAATTGAACCGTTGGCCATGGCATTAAGGGAGTTCAGGAAATGGAGGGGGGTGGTTCGAGGGGGAGAGGAGCATCGAGTGTCGCTGTACGCAGACGACCTGTTGCTGTATGTGGCGGATCCAGTGGAGGGGATGGTGGAGGTCATGCAGATCCTAAGGGAGTTTGGGGACTTTTCGGGCTATAAGCTCAATGTAGGGAAAAGTGAGCTCTTTGTGGTGCATCCGGGGGACCAGGGAAGAGGGAGAGACGACCTACCGTTGAGGAGGGCGGAAAGGAGCTTTCGGTACTTAGGGATCCAAGTAGCTAGGAGTTGGGGGGCCCTGCATAAACTTAATTTGACGCGGCTGGTGGGGCAGATGGAGGAGGACTGCAAACGATGGGATGTGTTGCCACTCTCGCTAACGGGCAGGGTACAGTCAATTAAAATGATGGTCCTCCCGAGGTTTCTTTTTGTGTTCCAGTGCCTTCCAATTATGGTCACCAAGGCCTTTTTTAAGAAGGTAGGCAGGAGCATTATGGGTTTTGTGTGGGCAAACAAGACCCCGAGGGTAAGGAGGGGGTTTTTGGAGCGTAGTAGGGACAGAGGGCTGGCGTTGCCGAATCTGGGTGGCTACTATTGGGCAGCCAACGTGGCGATGATCCGTAAGTGGGTGATGGACGGAGAGGGGGCGGCATGGAAGAGGTTGGAGATGACGTCCTGCAAAGGAACGAGCCTGGGGGCGCTGGTGACGGCACCGCTGCCGCTCCCGCCGACAAGGTACACCACGAGTCCGGTGGTGGCGGCAACGCTAAAGATCTGGGGCAGTGGAGACGACACAGGGGTGCGACGGGAGCCTCGGTGTGGTCCCCGATCAGAGATAACCATCGGTTTGTCCCAGGAAGGATGGACGGGGGGTTTCAGAGCTGGTATCGGGCAGGGATTAGAAGAATGGGGGACCTGTTCATCGATGGGACGTTTGCGAGCTTAGGGGCGCTGGAGGAGAAGTTTGGGCTACCCCCGGGAAACGCTTTCACGTACATGCAAGTGAGGGCGTTTGTGAAGCGGCAGGTGAGGGAATTCCCATTGCTCCCGGCACAGGGGAGTCAGGACAGGGTGATTTCGGGTGTATGGGTCGGAGAGGGCAAGGTTTCGGCGATATATCAGATGAAAGAAGAGGAGGAGGCTCTGGTAGAGGAGCTGAAGGGCAAGTGGGAGGAGGAGTTGGGGGAGGAGATTGAAGAGGGTCTGTGGGCTGATGCCCTAAGTAGGGTTAATTCCTCTTCCTCGTGTGCCAGGCTTAGCCTGATACAGTTTAAGTTTATTCACAGAGCGCAGGGGCGAGGCTGAGTAGGTTCTTTGGGGTGGAGGACAGATGTGGGAGGTGCTCAGGAAGCCCGGGGAATCACGCCCATATGTTCTGGTCGTGCCCGGCACTGGATGGGTTCTGGAGGGGTTTCGCGAGGACTATGTCCAAGGTGGTGAAAGTCCAGGTCAAGCCGAGTTGGGGGCTGGCACTATTTGGAGTGACGGACGAGCCGGGAGTGCAGGAGGCGAAAGAGGCCGGTATCCTGGCCTTTGCGTCCCTGGTAGCCCAGCGGAGGATCTTGCTATTGTGGAAAGACGCGAAGCCCCCCAGTGTGGAGGCCTGGATAAATGACATGGCAGGGTTCAACAAGCTGGAGAGGATTAAGTTTGCCTTGAGAGGGTCTGCGCAGGGGTTCTTCAGGCGGTGGCAACCGTTCCTAGACTATCTCGCGGAGCGTTAGATGGAGGTCGGTCAGCAGCAGCAACGCGGGGGAGGGGAGGGGGGTGGAGGGGGGGTCTCTTTCGGGAAGGGGGTATATGGGTGGGCGGGGAAGGGGGTTTTCCTAGGGACACTTGAAAAAGGAAAAACATAAACATATGGGAGAGTCAATATGTGCGGGAGGAACCCGTTGTACAAGTTCTGTATTATGTTGGATTAATATGTTTATGTCCTCTTCTGTTACTTTTCTTTTCTTTTTTTGTTACTGGGGGGGGGGGTTTGAATGGTTGAACATTTTTGTTGAAAAATTCTGAATAAACATCTTTAAAAAAAAATCTCAGACCATCAAGTCCCGGTAGCATCCTCGTAAATCTCTTCTGCACTCTTTCTAGTTTAACAATATCCTTCCTATAACAGGGAGACCAGAACTGAACACAGTATTCCACGTGTGGTCTTACTAATGTCTTGTACAACTTCAACAAGACGTCCCAACTCCTGTATTCAATATTCTGACCAATAAAACCTGGCATGCTGAATGCCTTCTTCACCACCCTGTCCACCTGCGACTCCACCTTCAAGGAACTATGAACCTGTATTCCTATATCTCTTTGACTGTAACTCCCCAACTCCATGTGTGGAGTCTGCACGTTCTCCCTGTGTCTGCGTGGGTTTCCTCCGGGTGCTCCGGTTTCCTCACACAATCCAAAGGTGTGCAGGTTAGGTGGATTGGCCATGCTAAATTGCTCCGTAGTGATCAAAAAAAAGGTTAGGTGGACTACTGGGTTACGGGTATGGGGTGGAGGGGTGGGCTTGAGTGGGGTGCTCTTTCCAGGGGCCAGTGGAAACTCGATGGGCCGAATGGCCTCCTTCTGCACTGTAAATTCTATGATTCCATGAAGTGAATTGGATAAATAGTTGAGATAAAGATTACCGAGCAAGAGTAGAGGTGGGCGATGCTTGGGACCAGTTGGACAACTCTTTCAAAGACCTAGCAGAGGCCATGATGGGCAGAATGGCCTATTGTGCTGTATTATTCTGTGATTCTACAAATGGCGAGGGATTATAGAAGGGGTCAGGCGCACTGACTGCAGGACATCCCGTCTCTCTGCGCTGCCTTTAGGAGTTTTGTCGCGGGATTGGGATATGGTGGCGATTCGTTGATACATGATCTTTGCTGCATTCCAATGTGCAATTATAATGATAAGACCAAGAGCTCGCTGATGGGAAAAGCAGTATTGTCTTTTTCCGTGGGACACAAGACTTCCTGCAATGGGAGGTTGCAGCTGGAATTTTACACATCTGTAAGGAAGATCTGAGCAATCTGCTGGAATGTTTAGGTTCCTGAGTCACTTTGTCTTTCTGTAATGACAAGTTGTTTACATCCTTTCTTCAATCGCTATTTTCTTTAGGGAGTATTTATTACTATGTTACAAAATCTTCAAGAATAAAAGTCCTGTATTTGAATTTGAAACGATTCACTGATGCGGATTTTCAGCCTCCAGTGGCTGGACGTGGCATCGGCGAAGGGGGGCGGAAACTCCCACGAAAATCACACGTGTCTCAGCATCTGTCCAATTGCTGCAACTTAGAAAACAATCGCCTCAACGCTTCTTGCTCAGTGTGCACCGTGTTCTTGATGAAGTCATGTGACTAACCCCTGTCAAACTATGCAAAATCGTCACTCGATGTCCCATCTCCGGATTTGAGGGGTTTGCTGAATGCAAAAGGCTACTTAGAGCGACCTTGTTCTTCCCAGTCAGCTTGAGATAAATTGGTAATTGTACAAATTGGATTTAGGTTTATTGTCACGTGCCGAGGTACAGTGAAAAGTATTGTTCTGCATACAGACCAGACAGATCGTTCCATACAGGAAAGGCAAAGAACATTCGATAAATACACAATGTAAATACATGGACACAGACACTGGGTGAAGCTTACAGTGTCTAGTATTACTCAGTAGAGAAGATGTGTGGAGAGATCAATTCAGTCCAAAATAGGATCATTTAGGAGTCTGGTAACAGCGGGGAAGAAACTGTTTTTGAATCTTTTAATCCGTGTTCTCAGACTTTAGTGCCTCTTGCCCATTGGAAGAGAGAATAATCCGGGTGGGAGGGTTCTTTGATTATGCTGCCCGCTTTCCCCAGGCAGTGGGAGGTGTAGATGGAGTCAATGGATGGGAGGCAGGTTCGTGTGATGGACTGGGCGGTGTTCATGTCTCTGAAATTTCTTGCGGTCCTGGGCCGAGCAGTTGCCATACCAGGCTGTGATGCAGCCAGATAGGATGCTTTCTATGGTGCATCTGTAAAAGTTGGTAAGAGTCAATGTGGACATGCCAAATTTCCTTAGTTTCCTGAGGAAGTATAGGCGCTGTTGTGCTTTCTTGGTGGTAGCGTCGACGTGGGTGGACCAGGGCAGATTTTTGGTGATGTGCACCCCTAGCTCCTTACTTTTGCTGATATTGAGGGAGAGATTGTTGTCGCTGCACCACTCCACTAGGTTCTCTATCTCCCGCCTGTATTCTGACTCATCGTTGTTCGAGACCTGACCCACTATGATTGTGTCATCAGAAAACTTATAGATGGAGTTGGAGCCAAATTTTGCCACGTAGTTGTGTGTGTCTAAGGAGTATAGTAGGGGGCTAAGTACGCAGCCTTGTGGGGCTCGGTATTGAGGACTATCGTGGAGGAGGTGTTTGTTTATCCTGACTGATTGTGGTCTATGGGTCAGGATGTCAAGAATCCAGTTGTAGAGCGAGGAGCCAAGTCCTAGGTTTTGGAGCTTTGATATGAGCTTGGCTGGGATTATGGTGCCGAAGGTGGAGCTGTAGTCAATAAATTGGAGTCTGATGTAGGAGTCTTGTTGTCGTGATGCTCCGGGGATGAGTGTAGGGCCAGGGAGAACGCGTCTGCTGTGGGTCGGTTGTGGGGGTAGGCGAATTGCAGCAGATCAAGGCATTCTGGGAGTATGGGAGTGTCTCATGACCAACCTCTCGAAGCACTTCATAATGATAGATGTCAGGACCACTGGAGAGTAGTCGGTGAGGCACGTTGCCTGGTTCTTCTTTGGCACCGGTATGATGGTGCTAATATAGTAATGTACCATGAATGACGTGTGCAGAATAAAACAGCATGCAATGCACTCAGAATCATTTTCGTTTTTAAAAATTCATTCTCACGATTTGAGTGTCGCCGGCGAGGCCAATATTTGTTGCCCATCCCTAATTGCCCCTTGGGAAGGTGGTGGTGAGCTGCCTTCTAGAACTGCTGCAGTCCATGTGGTGTAGGTACACCCACAGTGCTGTTAGCAAGTTCCAGGATTTTGACCCAGTGACAGTGAAGGAACAACAATATATTTCCAAGGCACGGTGGTGGTTTGCTCCGAGGGGAGCTTGCAATGGTGGTGTTCCCACAGTGGCTGCTGCTCTTGTCCTTCCAGATGGCAGTGGTCGTGGGTTTGGAAGGTGCTGTCTGAGGAGCCTTGGTGAGTGACTGCAGTGCATCTTGTAGATGGTACACACGGCTGTTGCAGTATGTCGGTGGTGCAGGGATTGAATGTTGAAGGTGGTGGACGGGGTGCGAATCAATTGAGGTGCTTTGTCCTGGATGTATTAAGCATCTTGAGTGTTGTTGAAGCTGCACTCATCCAGGCAAGTGGAGTGTCTTCCATTACACTCCTGACCTGTGCTTCATTAGTGGTGGACAGGCTCTGGGGAGTCAGGAGGTGAGTCACTCAACTCAGAATTCCCAGCCCCTGACCTACTCCTGTAGCCACAGTATTAATGTGGCTAAGTCCAGTTAGTTTCTGATCAATGGTAACCCCCAGGATGTTGATTGTGGGGGATTCAGCGATGGTAATGTCATTGAATGTCAAGCGGGGGGGGGGGGGGGGGGTGTGATTAGGTTCTCTCTTGTTAGAGATGACCATTTCCCAGCATTTGTGTGGTGCGAATGTTACTTTATAATCTTAGATTGTTACAGCACATGACGATTTTGGATGAAGCCAAGTGCACAGAATCTCTGCAGGGTTATGGCAGTCCTGGACCACTAATATCTAACGGCTCTTCCGAGAAAGAACCTTGCTGTCCTTATCCAGTCTGAGCTGTATGTAACAAAGTATATTTACTGTTATGTACACAGAATAATATATATATTCACATGAAGAGAAGAAAACAAAAGAAAAAACACCTGGTAGGGTATTATGCACTAGCTCAACAACAACAACTCTGTACAATTAGCAATATTATTTTTAACACATAAGTAGGCACCTGTTTGTGGGGGGGTGGGGGGGGGGGGTGGACCTGGGGAGGTACAGATACATTTGGGTGCCGGAGAAACAGTTACATTGGTTATGTCCAATACAGAGAGGACCCCCCTCCCCCGGGGGTCTATCCCTCCCTCTCACGCCTTGGCTACTTTCCCCTGGTTCTTGGCTACCTGGCTATTCTTCCGCTTGTTCGTTGGCCACAAACAGGACCCGGAACAATTGGGTGAATGGCTCCCACGTTCTGTGGAAGCCGTCGTCGGACCCTCGGATGGCTAATTTGATTTTCTGCATTTGGAGAGATTCTGAGAGGTTGCACAGCCAGGCTGCAGCCGAGTTGTATGTAACTCCAGTCACCCCAATGTGCTTGGCCCTTAACTGCCTCCGAAACAATCCAGCCAACCATCAAATTGCTACCTGCGGTTTAAGAGGTCTTCCCACCACCACCTTCTCAGGAATGTTAATCAGTGCTGGCCTTGCCAACCATGCCCACATCTCAAATATACAGTCAACAAAAATACCAGTTACAGTTAAGGAGGAGGGAGCAATGACATTAGATCAGATAAAAATAGCTCGGGAGGACTCTGTGAAAAGGCTGGCAGCGTTCAGTGTGGAACAGTTCCCCGGTCCGGATGAGGTACATCCCGAGGAAGTTGGGAGGAAATTGCGGCGGTTCTGGTCACAGTTTTCCGATCCTGCTTCGGTGTGGGGATAGTTGCAGGTGACAGGAGAACTGAAAATGTTCACAGCCCTGTTCAAAAAACAAAGGTTTTTTAAAATTTAGAGTGCCCAATTCTTTTTTTCCACCTACCCTGCACATCTCTGGGTTGTGGGGGTGAGACCCACGCAGACACGGGGAGAATGTGCAAACTCCACACGGACAGTGACCCGGGGCCGGGATCAAACCCGGGTCTTCGGCGCTCCGTGAGGCAGCAGTGCTAACCACTGCGCCGCCGTGCTGCCCCATGTTTCAACAACAGTAATCTCCATTGTCGTGTTGGGTGTTCCGATACACAAACGAACCAACACGGCTGTAGATGGTACAACTCTGTTTTATTATTCTGTACAATAATAACTGTTAACTTCTGGCTGTGGGTCGTACTTCACCAGCTAACCTGTGGACCCAGCCCTAGCACTATCTTAGTGAGGCACTCAGCACATGGTGTATGTCTGAGTGGCACGCTGTGAGCTCTGTGCTCTGAGCTGTCTCCTGGTAGAATGAGCGGGAACTGTGGTGTTCCCTGTTTTATAGTGCGTGTGTGTGGTAGTATGTATTAGAGGTCATGTGGGACTGTGAAGCCGTGATGCTATTGGCTGACAGATCCCGGGTCCTGGTTGGCTGTTGACTCCTGGCTCCGCCCTGAAGGCGGAGTATAAGAACCCGGGCTTCTCCCCGCCGCTCCATTCTGTTGCTGAACTGCTGGGGACAAGTCTCGCTCAATAAAGACTCATCGACTTCATCTCTACTCGTCTCTCTCGTAAGTCATTGTGCGCTACAATTTATTGAGCGAGCTTAAAGGACTATGGAGCTCCAGATCGCCCTGGAATGCCTGCGGATCAGCCCCCACGCAGCGAACTCGGCAGCAGTTTTTAAACATTGGCAAGCTTGTTTCGAAGGCTACCTCCGAACGGCCCCCGGCCGGATCACAAAAGACCAGAAAATGCAGGTCCTGCATTCGAGGGTAAGCCCGGAAATTTACCCTCTCATAGAAGACGCAGAGGATTTCCCGATGGCGCTCGCAGCACTGAAGAGCATTTACGTTCGCCCCGTGAACTAGGTCTACGCGCGTTGCCAACTCGCAACGAGACAGCAAAGTCCCGGAGAATCGTTAGAGGAATTCTACGCCGCGCTGCTAATTTTGGGACGGGGCTGCAGCTGCCCGCCGGTGAACGCGATTGAACACACGGACATGCTAATTCACGATGCGTTTGTGGCAGGTATGAACTCTCCCCAAATCCGCCAAAGACTTTTAGAAAAAGAGTCGCTAGGACTCTCAGAGGCACGGGCCATTGCAGCTTCCCTAGATGTGGCCTCGCAAAACGCCCGCGCCTACGGCCCCGACCGCGCGGCAGCCCCTTGGGCTCCGTGGACCCCCGTCGCGACAACCCCCCCCTCCCTCACAGGCTTGCGCGGTTAAAGCTCCAGATCATCCCGGGGGGGCCTGCTGCTATTTCTGCGGGCAAGCGAAACACCCCCGGCAGCGCTGCCCGGCCCGCGCAGCTATTTGCAAAAGCTGCGGCAAAAAGGGCCATTACGCGGCAGTGTGCCGGTCCCGGGGGGTCGCCGCAATCCCCGGAGAAGAACGAGCCCAGCGCATCCCAAACGCTCCCCAACCCCCCAGCGCCCCATGTGCGACCCACGGGCGCCGCCATTTTGGGTCCCGGCTACCACGAGGGAGGGGATGGGCGCCGCCATCTTGTGACTCCCCCGACCACGTGCGATCCATGGGGGTGGCCATTTTGTCCAACCCCGGCCGCGTGCGATTCATGGACGCCGCCAGCTTGGATGACAACAAAGGACCCCAGCATCGACGGCTCCACGGGGTCCGAAGAAGACGCCGAGACACTACGACCACGACTGGCTTCGTGACGCTGGATCAATCACGGCCCCGGACGCTCCAGACGACGACAACAACGGTGCTGATCAACGGACACGAGACATCATGCTTGATCGACTCCGGGAGCACCGAAAGTTTTATTCACCCAGACACGGTAAGACGCTGTTTTCTGACCATCCATCCAAGTACGCAAAAGATTTCCCCAGCTGCAGGATCCCACTCCGTAGAGATCAAAGGGTTCTGCATCGCGAACCTAACGGTGCAAGGGAGGGAGTTTAAAAACTACAGGCTCTACGTCCTTCCCCAACTCTGCGCGCCCACATTACTGGGATTAGATTTCCAGTGTAACCTGCAGAGCCTAACATTTCAATTCGGCGGCCCAATAACCCCACTCACTATCTGTGGCCTCGCAACCCTCAAGGTTGAACCGCTGTCCTTGTTTGCAAACCTCGCCCCGGATTGCAAACCCGTCGCCACTAGGAGCAGACGGTACAGCGCCCAGGACCGGATATTTATTCGGTCTGAAGTCCAGCGGCTGCTGAAGGAAGGCATAATCCAGGCCAGCAATAGTCCCTGGAGAGCCCAGGTGGTAGTAGTAAAGACCGGGGAGAAGCAAAGGATGGTCATAGACTATAGCCAGACCATCAACAGGTACACACAGCTAGATGCGTACCCTCTCCCCGCATATCCGACATGGTAAATCGGATTGCCCAGTATAAGGTTTTCTCCACCGTGGACCTCAAGTCCGCCTACCACCAGCTCCCCATCCGCCCAGGTGACCGCAAGTACACAGCCTTCGAGGCAGACGGGCATCTATACCACTTCCTAAGGGTCCCATTTGGTGTCACGAACGGGGTCTCGGTCTTCCAACGGGAGATGGACCGAATGGTTGACCAGCATGGGTTGCAGGCCACGTTCCCGTATCTCGATAACGTAACCATCTGCGGCCACGATCAGCAGGACCACGACGCCAACCTCCAAAAATTCCTCCAGACCGCGAACGCCTTGAACCTCACATACAACGAGGAAAAGTGCGTCTTTAGCACAAACCGGTTGGCCATCCTGGGATACGTAGTGCGCAATGGGATAATAGGCCCCGACCCCGAACGCATGCGCCCCCTCATGGAATTTCCCCTCCCCCACTGCTCCAAAGCCCTGAAACGTTGCCTGGGGTTCTTTTCATATTACGCCTAGTGGGTCCCCCAGTATGCAGACAAGGCCCGCCCGCTAATACAGACCACTACCTTCCCCCTGTCGACAGAGGCCCGCCAGGCCTTCAGCCGCATCAAAGCAGATATCGCAAAGGCCACGATGCGCGCCATCGACGAGTCCCTCCCCTTCCAGGTCGAGAGCGACGCCTCCGACGTAGCTCTAGCGGCTACCCTTAACCAAGCGGGCAGACCCGTGGCCTTTTTCTCCCGGACCCTCCACGCCTCAGAAATCCGCCACTCCTCAGTGGAAAAGGAAGCCCAAGCCATAGTGGAAGCTGTGCGACATTGGAGGCATTACCTGGCCGGCAGGAGATTCACTCTCCTCACAGACCAACGGTCGGTAGCCTTCATGTTCGATAATGCACAGCGGGGCAAAATTAAAAATGACAAGATCTTAAGGTGGAGGATCGAGCTCGCCACCTTCAACTACGAGATCTTGTACGGTCCCCGAAAGCTGAACGAGCCGTCCGATGCCCTATCCCGCGGCACATGTGCCAACGCACAAATAGACCATCTCCAAACCCTCCACGAGGACCTCTGCCACCCGGGGGTCACTCGATTCTACCATTTCATAAAGTCCCGCAACCTCCCCTACTCTGTGGAGGAGGTCCGTACAGTCACCAGGAACTGCCACATCTGCGCGGAGTGCAAACCGCACTTTTTCAGGCCGGATAGAGCGCACCTGATCAAGGCTTCCCGCCCCTTTGAACGCCTCAGTCTGGATTTCAAAGGGCCCCCCCCCCCTCCACCGACCGCAACACATACTTACTGAACGTGGTGGACGAGTACTCTCGTTTCCCCTTCGCCATCCCCTGCCCCGACATGACAGCGGCCACAGTCATTAAAGCCCTTGGCACCATATTCACACTGTTCGGTTGCCCCGCATATATCCATAGCGACAGGGGGTCCTCCTTCATGAGTGACGAGCTGCGCCAGTTCCTGCTCAGCAAGGGCATAGCCTCGAGCAGGACGACCAGCTACAACCCCCGGGGGAACGGGCAAGTAGAGAGGGAGAACGGCACGGTCTGGAAGACCGTCCTACTGGCCCTACGGTCCAGGGATCTCCCAGTTTCCCGGTGGCAGGATGTCCTCCCGGACGCTCTCCACTCCATCCGGTCGCTGCTGTGTACCACCACTAACCAAACGCCTCATGAGCGCCTCCTTGTCTTCCCCAGGAAGTCCTCCTCCGGAACGTCGCTGCCGACCTGGCTGGCGGCCCCAGGACCCATCTTGCTCCGGAAACATGTGCGGGCACACAAGTCGGACCCGTTGGTCGAGAGGGTTCACCTCCTCCACGCGAACCCGCAGTACGCCTACGTGGCGTACCCCGACGGCCGACAGGACACAGTCTCCCTGCGAGACCTGGCGCCCGCCGGCAACACACGCACCCCCCCGACACCAATCATCCCCTCCCTGCTACCAGCGCACCCCGCGACCACCCCCTTCCCGGGAGGATCAGTCCTCCTCCCGTGTCCGCCCAGGAGTGAAACAGGAACAAACACCGAAACGCTCCCGGAGATGACAACGCCGGAAAAGCACCTGCACCACCACCGGGGCTGAGGCGATCGACGAGGAAGACCAGACCGCCCACTCGACCCGTGGCATTGGCGTGAGACCAAGAATGTTTTTGGACTGTAACAAAAAATGTTTTCTCTTACTAATATTGTAAATAGTTTCACAAACCTTGTACATAGCCCAGTGTAGGGCGAAAACTGTAATGACATGCCCGAAATTCTTCCTCCCAGGACCAGCCTTGTAAACTCCTACCACCATGCGAACCACCACCCTGTCGGGTTCATTTGTTAACAAGGGGTGAATGTGGTAGTATGTATCAGGGGTCATGTGGGACTGTGAAGCCGTGATGCTATTGGCTGACAGATCCCGGGTCCTGGTTGGCTGTTGACTCCTGGCTCCGCCCTGAAGGCGGAGTATAAGAACCCGGGCTTCTCCCCGCCGCTCCATTCTGTTGCTGAACTGCTGGGGACAAGTCTCGCTCAATAAAGCCTCATCGACTTCATCTCTACTCGTCTCTCTCGTAAGTCATTGTGCGCTACAGTGTGCTCTCACTGGTGATTGGCTGCGATGTTGTGTGTGTGTTGGTTGGTCCAACTACCTGTCCATCAGTGTGTGTGTGATTGCACCATGGTATGTTAATGTGGCTATCATGACACCCATTTTGATATCACCTTTAAAATCCCGCAGTGCTTAAAGCAGACCATCCAACTAAATCTGACACTGAGTCACAGAGGGAGAGGTGATCAAAAGCTTGGATCAAAAGTCTTAGAACATAGAACATAGAACATTACAGCGCAGTACAGGCCCTTCGGCCCTCGATGTTGCGCCGACCTGTGAAATCACTCTGAAGCCCACCTACACTATTCCCTTATCGTCCATATGTCGATCCAATGACCATTTGAATGTCCTTAGTGTTGGCGAGTCCACTACTGTTGCAGGCAGGGCATTCCACGCCCTTACTGCTCTCTGATTAAAGAACCTACCTCTGACATCTGTCCTATATCTATCTCCCCTCAATTTAAAGCTACGTCCCCTCGTGCTAGACATCACCATCTGAGGAAAAAGGCTCTCACTGTCCACCCTATCCCATCCTCTGATCATCTTGTATGCCTCAATTAAGTCACCTCTTAACCTTCTTCTCGCTAACGAAAACAGCCTCAAGTCCCTCAGCCTTTCCTCATAAGATCTTCCCTCCATACCAGGCAACATTCTGGTAAACATCCTCTGCACCCTTTCCAATGCTTCCACATCCTTCCTATAATGCGGCGACCAGAATTGCACGCAATACTCCAAATGCGGCCGCACCAGAGTTTTGTATAGCTGCAACATGACCTCATGGCTCCTAAACCCAATCCCTCTACCAATAAAAGCCAACACACCGTATGCCTTCTTAACAACCCTCTCAACCTGGGTGGCAACTTTCAGGGATCTATTTACATGGACACCGAGATCTCTCTGCTCATCCACACTGCCATGAATCTTACCATTAGCCCAGTACTCTGTCTTCCTGTTATTCCTTCCAAAATGAATCACCTCACACTTTTCTGCATTAAACTCCATTTGCCACCTCTCAGCCCAGCGCTGCAGCTTATCTATGTCCCTCTGTAACTTGTAACATCCTTCCGCACTGTCCTCAACTCCACCGACTGTAGTGTCATCTGCAAATTTACTCACCCATCCTTCTACGCCCTCCTCCAGGTCATTTATAAAAATGACGAACAGCAGTGGCCCCAAAACAGATCCTTGTGGTACACCACTAGTAACTGGACTCCAGTCTGAACATTTCCCATCAACCACAACCCTTTGTCTTCTTCCAGCTAGCCAATTTCTGATCCAAACTGCTAAATCACCCTGAATCCCATGCCTCCGTATTTTCTGCAGTAGTCTACCGTGGGGAACCTTATCAAACACTTTACTGAAATCCATATACACCATATCAACTGCTTTACCCTCATCCACCTGTTTGGTCACCTTCTCAAAGAACTCAATAAGGTTCACAAAACCGTGTTGACTATCTCTAATCAAATTATTCCTTTCCAGATGATTATACATCCTATCTCTTATAAACCTTTCCAAGATTTTTCCCACAACAGAAGTAAGGCTCACTGGTCTATAGTTACCGGGGTTATCTCTACTCCCCTTCTTGAACAAGGGGACAACATTTGCTATCCTCCAGTGTTCTGGCACTATTCCTGTAGACAAAGATGACTTAAAGATCAGCAATCTCCTCCCTAGCTTCCCAGAGAATCCTAGGATAAATCCCATCCGGCCCAGGGGACTTATCTATTTTCACACTTTCCAGAATTGCTAACACCTCCTCCTTATGAACCTCAAGCCCTTCTAGTCTAGTAGCCTGTATCTCAGTACTCTCCTTGACAACATTGTCTTTTTCCTGTGTGAATACTGACAAAAAATATTCATTTAGCACCTCTACTATCTCCTCGGACTCCAAGCACAACTTCCCATTACTGTCCTTGACTGGCCCTACTCTTACCCTAGTCATTCTTTTATTCCTGACATATCTATAGAAAGCTTGAGGGTGATCCTTGATCCTACCTGCAAAGACTTCCCATGTCCCCTCCTGGCTCTTCTTAGCTCTCTCTTTAGGTCCTTCCTAGCTAACCTGTAACTCTCGAACGCCCTAACTGAACCTTCATGTCTCATCTTTACATAAGCCTCCTTCTTCCTCTTGACAAGTGTTTCGACTGCTTTAGTAAACCACGGTTCCCTCACTCGACCACTTCCTCCCTGCCTGACAGGTACATACTTATCAAGGACACGCAGTAGCTGTTCCTTGAACAAGCTCCACATTTCCGTTGTGCCCATTCCCTGCAGTTTTCCTTTCCATCCGATGTATCCTAAGTCTTGCCTCATCGCATCATAATTGCCTTTCCCCCAGATATAACTCTTGCCCTGCCTTTCCCTATCCCTTTCCATCACTAAAGTAAACGTAATCAAATTGTGGTCACTATCACCAAAGTGCTCACCTACCTCCAAATCTAACACCTGTCCTGGTTCATTACCCAGTACCAAATCCAATATGGCCTCGCCTCTCGTTGGCCTATCTACATACTGTGTCAGGAAACCCTCCTGCACACATTGGACCAAAACGGACCCATCTAATGTATTTGAACTATAGCGTTTCCAGTCAATATTTGGAAAGTTAAAGTCCCCCATAACAACTACCCTGTTGCTTTTGCTCCTATCCAGAATCATCTTTGCAATCCTCTCCTCTGCATCTCTGGAACTTTTCGGAGGCCTATAGAAAACCCCTAACAGGGTGAGCTCTCCTTTCCTGTTTCTGACCTCAGCCCATACTACCTCAGTAGACGAGTCCTCATCAAACGTCCTTTCTGCCACCGTAATACTGTCCTTGACTAACAATGCCACCCCTCCCCCTCTTTTACCACCTTCCCTGAGCTTACTGAAATATCTAAATCCCGGCACCTGCAACAACCATTCCTGTCCCTGCTCTATCCATGTCTCTTATGAAGCTTCTCACATCAGGAAAGAGTTGTAGAGAGCCTGAGACGTTTATTGGATGGCATTCCTGAGCTGAGGGCCCAGGGAGCTGAAGGCTGGAAGTTGAGGGTCAGGCTGGTGGAGTGTCGAGGTTATGGAGCACTACAATTACGGACAAATATTGAGACCATCGAGAAATTTGAAAAGATGGATGAGAATTTTAAAAATCAAGGCCTTGCCAACCTTTGAACCAATGGAAATCAACGAGCACAGGGGGCTCTTGACTCGGACTACATCCAATAAAAGCTTGGTTTTCTCATTTGTGCTAACATTTCTGCTGTCTTTTTAAGTTATATGACAGAATTAACGTTGGTTTATGAGCATCAGTCAGCACCAGAGCTGGCGTATTTGTTTTAAAAAAAATTTAGAATACCCAATTCATTTTTTTACGGGGAGAATGTGCAAACTTCACACGGACGGTAGCCCAGAGCCGAGATCGAACCTGGGACCTCGGCACGGCGAGGCAGCAGGGCTAACCCACTGCGCCACCGTGCTGCACTAGAGCTGAAGTATTTGTGATAATTTATTGGAACAGATTCTGTCTTGTGACAATTTGCATTTAATTAGTGCCTTCAATGTAAAATAATAATTCAATGTTTCATAAACATTGCACGGACTTTCGCTTTGATACTATGGTTCTTTGCTGAAGAAGTGCCCAATCGAACTAAAAAAACAATGCAGACCGCTCTCGATGGGATTAGCAGGGTCATTTGGTTGTAGCGGCGGGAACGACCCCGCTATCTGGCACCCTGCCAGTGCCACCCGGGCACCAGCCTGACTCTGCCAGGTTTCCCAGATGGCACTGCCAGGCTGGCAGGTTGCCATGATGACATTGTGCCCGCAGCAGGGATCGGGCCCGGGAGTGCCCTGTCCATATGTGGTGGGGTGTAGGAGGCCCGAGGAACCCCTGACAGGTGAGCTGGGGAGTCCAGCGGCTGCATCGGGGGTCCTGAGATTGGGGATCCCTTTAAAAATGGTGCCCGACCCCTTCCTGCACCGAAGAGCTCCTCAGCGCAGGAAATGCGGCGAGGTGCAGCCTCGCCGGGGTATTCCCTGCCAGGATACGGAAACAAGACAGAATGCTGATAGATAGCGGGGTCAGCACTGGGAACGAGCCCACTAACCCCGCCCGGAACGTCACTCTGTTTTATTTTGTTAGATTGTGCATATTATATCCATATTGTTCCTTTAATCCCATGGGTTTCAATTTTTAATTGATTAACAATAATTAATAACAATGAATAATTAACAATTTGGGGCAGCACGGTTGCACAGTGGTTAGCACTGCTGCCTCACGGCGCCGAGGTCCCAGGTTCGATCCCAGCTCTGGGTCACTGCCTGTGTGGAGTTTGTACATTCTCCCCGTGTTTGCGTGGGTTTCGCCCCCACAGCCCAAAGATGTGCACGCGAAGTGGATTGGCCACGCTAAATTGCCCCTTAATTGGTAAAAAATGAATTGGGTACTCTAAATTTATAATCAAAAAAAATTAACAAATCATTGACCAACTCATTTTGAAAGTCAATAGATACACTATCAATGGAAACACAATTAACAATCTACTTCATTACTTCATCAAATGTCTCAGTCAAGTTAGTCTGACGTGATTTACCTTTAACCAATTCGCTTGACTCATTTATTAACCCATGCTCTTCTAAATGCCCGAGAACCGTGGGACCAGGGTTCGAATCCTACCACGGTAGATGGTCACATTTACGTCCAATAAAAATATGGGTCCAACAATTATAGTTGAAAACTCATCTGGTTCACTGATGTCCTTTAGGAAATCTGCTGTGTGGTCACACAGCAATAAATGGTGGCTGGGGTGGGACATTTGGGGGTTCATGGGGGGGTGGGGTGGGTGGCCAATTGGGGAGAGGGTGGTAGTGTGTAGGTTAAATATGATTATTCACATATGGAGGTTGAGTTTAGAATCGAGCTCGGTCAAGGGCAAAAAGTCTGCTTCATTGTCTTTATTGTCAACCTGTTTGTCAGTGAATGCTGGGCAATTAGGGATGGACACTAATCACAGGCCACTCGCCCATGAACGAATAAAGAAAGCATAATTTTATGTCGCAATTAATGAACAAATGCAGCAGATGTATGAGATTGAAGGTGAGGTGCCTTCATATGAGTCAACCGGTGGAAGGATGCAAATTGTCCATAACTTGTGTTGATTTCCAACTCAGGATTTCTCTTCGCACGCACTCAATCATCATTCACACAGTTATTATCTCAGCAAAACCTCACCTATTGCGACCCAGATTGTCAAAGATGGGGAGCTGATAGGGTCTCTGGACAGATTGGAGGACATGACTTGGAGATGCTCGTGTTGGACTGGGGTGAGCACAGTAAGATGTCTTACAACACCAGGTTAAAGTCCAACAGGTTTGTTTCAAATCACCAGTTTTCGGAGCACTGCTCCTTCCTCGGGTGAATGAAGAGGTAGGTTCCAGAAACATATATATTGACAGATTCAAAGATGCAAAACAATACTTTGAATGCGAGTCTTTGCAGGCAATTACGTCTTTACAGGTCCAGGTGGAGCAGGTTAAACAGATGTGAATTGTCTCAAGCCAGGACAGTTGGTAGGATTTTGCAAGCCCAGGCCAGATGGTGGGGGGTGAATGTAATGCGACATGAATCCCAGGTCCCGGTTGAGGCCGCACTCATGTGTGCGGAACTTGGCTATAAGTTTCTGCTCGGCGATTCTGCGTTGTCGCGCGTCCTGAAGGCCGCCTTGGAGAACGCTTACCCGGAGATCAGAGGCTGAATGCCCTTGACTGCTGAAGTGTTTCCCGACTGGAAGGGAACATTCCTGCCTGGTGATTGTCGCGCGATGTCCGTTCATCCGTTATCGCAGCATCTGCATGGTCTCGCCAATGTACCACGATTCGGGACATCCTAATGTTATTCTCTAAGTCTGAATAAAGATTGTAGACTTCCAGTTAACACAAATACTTTATTCAGTAGGTTTGTTCTGTTTCCAGAGCTTAACTAGATATAATACAGTCAAGAGGTATGACCAGTGAAGCTGAGGTAAGCTGCCTATGCTGAGCTGTCTCTGTGTGCTGCTGCTCACTAGCCCTGTGCTTCTGAAAGAGGCGGATCCTACCTTGGGCTGGACCCTTTGTACCCGTCTCTGATGCTGCCCCCTAGTGATGCTGTGGCTGTTACATCTGTGCTGCAGTCCCTGGTGTATGTGCAGATGTATGTTCAGATGTACAGATCACTACATGCCCCCCCTTTTGATTTGATATGTTTTCTAGACTGGCCGCAAGAAAACTGTACATAACAAGTGGTGAGAATAAGCAAATCTGCACACTGCGAAAATGATAAAGTAATACAGAAACAATTAACTGTGTTGTGAGTCCATCGTGAGGAATGTTCAGATTCGTCTTGTGCGTGTGTTGAAGTGTTGTTACAAATCTAGCCGGTCGGGTGCCTTACTGCTTCTGCTGGAGCGTCTTAACGGTGGTAGTAGGGATGATGGTTTGGTGTCATCAAGAGTACAGTCTGGCGTTGTGTGGCGAGGAACGTCCTGTGGACAAATGGACCCGGTCAAGTCCAGTGTGGGAAATACTGGCGTTGTAGGTCGAAGCTCTAATAGATCCTGGCGGTTACAGCGAAAAAGTACTCCCGCAGACGATTTGACAATGTAGGACCACGGTGCCTCCTCTGATCACCGTGGCTGACTCGGACCATCCGCCTCCTGGGTCCCTGATTCTGATGGTGTCACCTATTGTCAGTGGCTTGAGTGGGATCGCGTGTTGATTGTAGTATAGTTTTTGTTTGGAGCATAGTGCCCGCATGTCGTTGAGAACCGGTGCGTTGCCGGGGTCTCGGAATTGCTTTGCTGGTAGGGTTGTCCGGATGTCTCTGCCGAAGAGCATTTGCGCTGGCGACAGTTCTGAGCTCAATGGGGTTGCTCGGTACGATAACAGAGCTAGGTTGATGTCGGGACGTGACTCGGCTGCCTTGCTGATGAGTCGTTTAATGATGTGGACACCTTTTCCCCCTGTTCCATTTGATTATGAGTAGCGATTCTGTGTGTAGCACTGTTGTCTGACCTCGACTGTTTCCTGTGTTTGTAGTATTGATTCTGTATGTCACCGTTCGTGAAAGCTGTTTTGCTTGCTTGTTCTGGAGCAGATGTGAATTTGTGAGATTCTTTATCATGCCATGGCATGTTTGTAGTCTTGTCATTGTTTTGCAGTGTGCTGTGGCATTGTCCTTCATGTGCAGAGTTGTACCATGTTGTACAGGTCGTTGTTTCATTGTTGTTGTTTCAGTTGTTTCTGTCTTTGTTGTTTTCGTTGACGTTCTTGTTGTTGTCGTTCTTGTTGTTCTTTTTGTCGCGCTTGTTGATTCTGTTTTTGTTGTTTCCGCTTTTATTCTTGTTCTTTTTCTTGTCATGCTTGTTGTTTCTGGGATGCTTCTTGGTGCCTTTGTCGTTCTTGTTGCGCTGCATGTTGTTTTTGTTGTTGCTGTTGTTGTTCTTGTTTCTGCTGTGCTTCTTGCGGTTTTTGTTGTTTTTCTTGTTACGTTCAATGAGTGTGCCCTGTGGATGATTTGTGTCATTGTCACAGTTATTGGTGTCAGTGTCCTTTGGGGTATCTGCTACATTGAGCGTTTCTTCTTGAGAATTGTGAGAATGATCTGATCTTGCATTGATGTTGGTGACATCAGTCATTTGTGGTGGATTCGATTCCTCTTCTTTGCTTACTTGGTGCTCCTCTTCTAGAGTCATTTCTGGTTCACTTGAATCATCATTGATTTCTTGGTGCTCCTATTTTGGAGTCGTTTCAGGTTCATTTGAATCATCTGTGATCTCTTTATGCTCCTCTTCTGGAGTCAAAATCTTCAAGATTTCTATTGACGTGGTCTCTCTGGACTCATGGGTGGCCGGCCTCTGATTGTTGAGGGCTTCTGTGCAGACGAGCTGAGATATGTCAGTCTCCCTGTGATCCTGCACATCCTGTATGGGAATTGTGATTTCTTCCTCACTTGTCTCACATACAGTGGGTAGACATTCAGTGTCTTCTTCTGGTGGCTCAAATAAGCTTGATAGATCTTCATGGTCTTGTACATGCATGGCGTTCGCTATGGAGTGTTTGCTTGCTTCCATTTTTGAGTCTGTCGCCGAGCTGTCTGTGGAGGCTTGCGTCACCCTCTTTGTGGAGGCTTGCGTCACCCTCTTTGTGGAGTCCTTCATCGCTCTCTCTGTGGAGTCCTTCATCGCTCTCTCTGTGGAGTTTGTTATCGCTCTCTCTGTGGAGTTTGTTATCGCTCTCTCTGTGGAGTCTGTCATCGCTCTCTTTGTGGAGTTGTGCAGTATTCTTGCTGTAGAGTCGGTCTGTGCTCTCTCAACGGAGTCGTTCTGTGCTCTCTGTGTGGCGTTGTCTTCGTCTTGGGTATTGCTGTCATCCCATGTATCGACGATCTGCCATGGCATCATGGCATTGGATTCATCTACCATGAGAAGAGTCGTATTGAGCTTTTCAACCGTGTTGCTGATGCTGTGATCAGGATCTCTGAATAACTCAGCCATGTCTGAGCAGTATTGTGTGTATTGCTCGATTGTCAAATCATCGCTTTTTCTTTCGGAGTGGTGATCGTTCTCTTCATGTTCAATGAACAAATCATCTTCTTGTGTGGAGGCTGGGACTCTTCGTGGTGCGTGGACCACTCTCTGTTTCTTGGCGTCAGGCCGCAGCATAATCCTGCACTCACGCATCGGGATGTCATATATGCTGGGCTGAAGATTCCCCATTCCGAAGAACTCATCATCGAGGTCTTCACGGTACAACACCTCTAGTTGCGGTTCGGATTTGGTACTGGGGTAGCCACCTCCCAAGATGAAATCTTCGCCTGAGTCTATAAGGACCATATCATCTCTAGGGCGGTGTAACTGCTTGTTCCAGGGTGTTATGAAAGTTATTTTCAACTGCTGGTGTAAGTTCGGGCATTGTTCTGTCTTTTGAAGCAAGAAAATTGGGTTTTGCAGCTTTCAATTTATTTTTGGTCATTTTCGTGCATTTCCCTTTTAAGTGGGCGTGGTCCTGGTCCTCTGACGTCATGATGCTCATGACGTCATGCGTAGGACTCGATTGCCCATGCGCACTCCGTGTTTCCTGTACTGTGCGCTCTTTTCGCAACTGCGCATGTGCGGCTCCTTTCTCAAGGTGGCTGCCGCTCAGAACTCCCATCAATCCTGCCTCTGCCTCGTGGTAAGTTTTGGCGCCGTTTTTTTTCGATTTTCTTTTCTAGACACTGATTCTGTGTTTGTAAAGACTGACAGTATTGATTTTGTTTTTGTTCATAAGCAAGGCGTTTTTGTATAGCAGTTTCTAGAGTTAGATGCTTATTTTGTGAAAGTTCTTTCCTCAAATGTTTATCAGATAGTCCAGAAATTAATTGATGCGTTATCACAGTGTCTCTGAAATCAGCATAATCACAGCCTTGTGGTATTAACTTGAGATTTGAATTAAAATCAGTGATGGGCCCTCCTTTTCTCTGCCAAGAGCTAAATCTTTCCAGCATCGCACCAGACGGACTCTTACAGTGCCAATCAAATTTTTTAAGTACAACTTCTAATTTGGATTTTCCTCACCTTCTAGGTAATTAAAGCAATTATACATTTCTCTAGCTTCATGCCCTCCTGTTGAGAGTAGTGGAGCTATTTTTGTTGCGTCAGAGGCAGTGCTTAAATCATTAGCTATAATAACTATTTGGAACAGCTGTCTAAACATTTTCCAGTTATAACTTAAATTACCGACTGTTTCCAGCTGCCATGGAGTTCCAACAAGTTCCATCCAATCTGTTAGCCTTCGAGCATCCATTTACTGCGAAGTCTTCCACAGTCGAATATCCGGTTTAAGTTTTCCTTCTCTTGCTGGTGTCTGAAATCACTCCAGGTACCATATGTTATTCTCTAAGTCTGAATAAAGTTTGGAGACTTCCAGTTAACACAAATACTTTATTCAGCAGGTTCGTTCTGTTTCCAGAGCTTAACTGGATATAATACAGTCGCGAGGTATGACCAGTGAAGCTGAGGTAAGCTGCCTATGCTGAGCTGTCTCTGTCTGCTGCTGCTCCCTAGCCCTGTGCTTCTGAAAGAGGCGGATCCTGCCTTGGGCTGGACCCTCTGTACGCGTCTCTGATGCTGCCCTCTAGTGATGCTGTGGCTGTTACATCTGTGTTGCAGTCCCTGGTGTATGTGCAGATGTATGTACAGATGTACAGATCACTGCAATCCTTTCCTGCAGCGTATGAGGTAGACAACGTTGGCTGAGTCTCACGAGTATGTACCACGTAAATGGTGGGTGGTGATCTCACGTGTAATGGTGGTATCCATGACGATGATCTGGCACATCTTGCAGAGATTGCCATGGCAGGGTTGTGTGGTGTGGTGGTCGCTGTTCTGAAGGTTGGGTATTTTGCCGCAAACAATGGTTTGTTTAAAGTAGAGGTGTGGGGTTGACCTTGGCAGGAAGTTCGCCTTCGTCAATGACGTGTTGAAGACTACGAAGAAGATGTCGTAGTTTCTCCGCTCTGGGAAAGTACTGGACGACGAAGGGTATTCTGTCGGTTGTGTCCGTGTTTGTCTTCTGAGGAGGTCGGTGTGTTTTTTTGCTCTGGCGCGATGGAACTGTCGACCAATGAGTCGAATACCATATCCCGTTCGTACGAGGACATTTTTCAGCATCTGTAGATGTCTGTTACGCTCCTCCTCGTCAAAGCAGATCATATGTATATGGAGGGCTTGTCCATAGGGGATGGCTTCTTTAATGTGTTTAGGTTAAACTTGCCTTTAAACAACCGCGCAACCTCAAACAAACCATTGTTTGCAGCAAACTACCCAGCCTTCAGAACAGCGACCACGACACCACACAACCCTGCCATGGCAATCTCTGCAAGACGTGCCAGATCATCGACATGGGTACCACCATTATATGTGAGAACACCACCCACCAGGTACGCGGTACATACTCGTGCGACTCGGCCAACGTTGTCTACCTCATACGCTGCAGGAAAGGATGTCCCGAAGCGTGGTACATTGGCGAGACCATGCAGACGCTGCGACAAAGGATGAACAGACATCGCGCGACAATCGCCAGGCAGGAATGTTCCCTTCCAGTCGGGGAACACTTCAGCAGTCAAGGGCATTCAGCCTCTGATCTTCGGGTAAGCGTTCCCCAAGGCGGCCTTCAGGACGCGCGACAATGCAGAATCGCCGAGCAGAAACCTATAGCCAAGTTCCGCCCACATGAGTACGGCCTCAACCGGGACCTTGGATTCCTGTCGCATTACATTCATCCCCCACCATCTGGCCTGGGCTTGCGAAATCCTACCAACTGTCCTGGCTTGAGACAATTCACACCTCTTTAACCTGCTCCATCTGGACCTGTAAAGACTTAATTACCTGCAAAGACTCGCATTCAAAGTATCGTCTTGCATCTTTGACTTTGTCTATATATATGTTGCTGCAACCTACTTCTTCATTCACCTGAGGAAGGAGCAGCGCTCCGAAAGCTAGTGATTCAAAACAAACCTGTTGGACTTTAACCTGGTGTTGTAAGACTTCTTACAGATTGGATGAAACATGGTACCAGGTAGTGTTGAAGCGATTGAATGCTTTTACCACATGCAGTTAGCAATATATTTGCAGCCTTGTTGTCATATTTGACCTTGAGGTGAGTTTCTAATCACATGTCTCTCTATATTTGCTGCTGAAACCATCATACACGTCTTTGTTTCCTCTTGAATTAACTACCCCATTGCACACTTAGCCAGCCTCCCATCCCTCCACAAACTTCAGCTCAACCAAGAGATCTACTCCCCGTGTGCTGTGCTCGCTGACTTACACTGCCTCCCTGTTGGGCAATGTCTCGATCTTAAAATTCTCCTCCTTGTTTTCAAATCCGTCCACGGCCTTATCCCTCCCATCTCTGTAACATCCCCGAGCCCCACAACTTTCATGTTACTGCGCTCCTCTAATTCTGGCCTCCTGAACACTCCCCCATTTTCACTGATCCATCGCATCTTCAGTCACCTGGGCCCGAGGGACTGCAATTCCATCAATGAACCACACTCTCCTCCTTTAACTCACTCCTTAAAACCCATCTCTTTGCCACTTAATAGCTCCTTACGATGATCGGTGTCAAATTTTATCCGGTTTCATAGAATGTACAGTGGAGAAGGAGGCCATTCGGCCCATCGAGTCTGCACCGGCCCTTGGAAAGAACACCCTACTTAAGACCATGCCTTCACCCCATCCCCGTAACCCAGAAACTCCACCTAACCTTTGGACACTGAAGGCCAATTTAGTTTAATTCCTGTGAAGCAAAATAGGACATTTTTGTATTGTATTAAAGGCGCTGTGTAAATGCAAGGTAGTGTTGATGTTGTTGGTCTTCAGTAATAAGCTGCTCAGATCCAATTGCTTCACCCCATTTCCAGAATTCCTTCATTTCCTGATCGCTACAGGTCTGGAAAGTATCAATTGTTGACAGATTGTCGAACAGTCTTTTCCAGTCAAGGGCAACTGGAGTAGGTTTTGAAAGGCAAATAAAAAACTATTCTCTGTATCAGTGTGTAATAATTACAATTGTCATGACAAAGGGGTCAGTAATCTGCCAGAAAAGATTCAAAAAGTTGGTGAGGAATATTCTATGTTGATGTAATACCCGCTCACGGGGGTTTGTCAGAATAAGCAAATCTGTCCAATATCTCAGACACTTCCTCTGACTTTAGCATGTCCGGGATAGAAGGAAATGATATCTGCAATGTTTAAGTTATAATTCAGTCAGGCCTTTGGGAGGAGAGCAGAATGTAGTCATTTGTATTTTGTCAGAACATATTCTGTACTACTGGAGCTAACGGCCGAGCAATTGGGAACTGCTAATTGGAGATTACACAGAAGTGAAGGTATCAGTGTTGATGGTGCCTGAGTGATAGAGGAGGTTCAGGAGTCCTGAACTCTCTTTCAGTCTTCTAACTTCATCAGAGGGGAGATGATAATGTCGAGGTGAACCAGAGACCCAGGCTAATGCTCTCGGGAAAATTTAAATTCAATTAACCGATAAATTAACTTAATTATTTTTTTTAAATTGGAATTGAAAGCTAGTCTCAGTAATGGTGACCATCTTCTCCACCAATGTCCTGGAGGGAAGGAAATCTGCTGTCTTTACCCGGTCTGGCCTACACGTGACTCCAGACCCACAGCGATCTGGTTGACTCTTAACTGCCCAACTCTGAAATGGCTGAGTGAGATAGAGCAATTAGGGCAAATCGGGACGGGCAACAGCGATGGACATATCCCCTGAAAGAATTTTTAAAATTGCCGTCTGATTTGCTGTCACAATAATGGTGAGGTTAATGCTACTGGCTATTATTAATGCTCAAATGGCACATCAACTTCAATTAAAAGGCAGATGTGGGATCAAATGTGGAAGAGCGAAAGTTGCTTTCCGAGTTAATGCTGCTCCCAACATTCTCGCTGGATAAACACCATCTTGCTTCTGCCTTACCACTGGCGATAGTGAACAGTGTGAAGTTACTGTAGCTGTGTGCTGCCAACCTTTTGCCTCATAATACGATAGTTTGCATTGTGATGATAAACTCTATGTTAAACATCACCTGGAGGGGCGCAGGAGCCCCACTCTGGCAGTCTTTGCTTCATTGGCTGCAAGGGGAGACAGTGACTGAGAAGGTGAACGATTCACTGGTCTAATTTCTCTGGGCCCTTCCCGCGGCTAGCCTGAGCGTTCAGTTTCTTGTTGTCTCTTCCAGTGTCCTTCCAAACAGTCAGCCTCTGGAAGTCGCAGCTGTAAGCATCTGTCTCCCACATTGGCAGTGTAAATCTCATAAATTGCTTTCAGATGTCCTTATCGGGGTGGTATGGATTCCCAAGCAGTCACAACCCAGTTGCCACTTATCTGCATCGAAGGTCTTTGGGAACATGACCGTCATCACGGTAGCATGGTGGTTAGCACAATTGCTTCACAGCTCCAGGGTCCCAGGTTCGATTCCTGGCTTGGGTCTCTGTCTGTGCGGAGTCTGCACGTCCTCCCCGTGTGTATGTGGGTTTCCTCCGGGTGCTCCGGTTTCCTCCCACAGTCCAAAGATGTGCAGGTTAGGTGGATTGGCTGTGCTAAATTGTCCTTAGTGTCCAAAATTACCCTTAGTGTTGGGTGGGGTTACTGGGTTATGGGGATAGGGTGGAGGTGTGGGCTTGGGTAGGGGTGCTCCTTCAAAGAGCCAGTGCAGACTCGATGGGCCGAATGGCCTCCTTCTGCACTGTAAATTCTATGATTCTATGATCCATTCAAAGAACGCAGGTATCAGCCGTATCTCTCCTCAGGACAAGGTCAGCAATACAGAGGGCCTGGAGCACGTTACTTCCATCAGCAGACACTGCAGAGCCAACGGTATCTGTGTCGGCTCAGTATTATCCCTGCAATAGATAAGTTAATGACATGGTAAGAATTTGTTCTGGTTCAGTCAACCTCTCTGATACTGAAAATTAACCATGATGCATGTGTAGTCTCATTCCGTCAGGTTTTAATTGTTGCTGGAGCTTTTAAAAAATGACAAATTTAATTTAATTTATTATTATGATCCCAGATCCGACCCCAACAGAAATCCCAATATTTTATTTCAATAAGATTGTGTGGAAAGGATATCTTGCTTTGGAGTGAGTGCACAAAGAAATAGAACATAGAACATAGAACATTACAGCGCAGTACAGGCCCTTCGTTCCTCGATGTTGCGCCGACCTTTGAAACCACTCTAAAGCTGTTTGTGTTCAGTTTTGGTCTCCTTACCTGAGAAAGGACATATTGGCACTGGAGGGAGTGCAGAGGAGATTCACTAGGTTGATCCCAGAGTTGAGGGGATTAGATTATGACGAGAGGTTGAGTAGACTGGGATTGTACTCATTGGAGTTTAGAAGGATGCGGGGGGGATCTTATTGAAACATATAAAATTATGAAGGGAATAGATAGGATAGATGCGGGCAGGTTGTTTCCACTGGTCGGGGAAAGCAGAACTAGGGGGCATAGCCTCAAAATAAGGGGAGGTAGATTTAGGACGGAGTGTAGGAGGAACTTCTTCACCCAAAGGGTTGTGAATCTCTGGAATTCCTTGCCCAGTGAAGCAGTTGAGGCTCGTTCTTTAAACGTTTTTAAGAAAAAGATAGATGCCTTTCTAAAGAATAAAGGGATTCGGGGATATGGTGTATGGGCCGGAGAGTGGAGCTGAGTCCACAAAGATCAGCCATGATCTCATTAAATGGCGGAGCAGGCTCGAGGGGCCAGATGGCCTACTCCTGTTCCTAGTTCTTATGTTCTTATGTAAAGTCCATCTACACTATTCCCTTATCGTCCATATGTCTATCCAATGACCATTTGAATATCCTTAGTGTTGGCGAATCCACTACTGTTGCAGGCAGGGCATTCCACACCCTTACTACTCTCTGAGTAAAGAACCTACCTCTGACATCTGTCTTCTGTCTAGGGGTAAAATAAACTTTATTACTTACACAGTGTTAAAATATCTTTGACATCACATCAGAAAATAGCTTACAATTACCCCTTAAACAAATACTACTCAATACAGTGGATACAATACCCTTAACTGCTATCTTTATTCCCACTCAAACAACAAGGGAATAAACCATCTCAGCCCTCAATCCACTTTAACTACCAATGGCACATAGAAATACTTGCTTTTCAGAGGTATTCTTTGAGAAAGAAAGATCTCTAGCTACTGTTTTAAAGCCAAGATCTGACTCCTGTCAGAACCATGCAGAAACTTTGGCTGTATTTCTTCAGAAGCTGTTTCAGCTGGTTTGTCCAGCGCTCCAACCACACTGCTCTATGTCTGCAGACGTATCTTTCAGCTGAACTGCAGAGAGAAAACTGTTTGACTTGCGGTCACAGCTTCAGCTAGAACGCCACCGACCTGCTTTTCCTGAAAATGCCTGATAACTTAGCTCCACCCAGTAATGACACCATCTTACCAAGCTGAAATATAATTAACCACAAACAACATCCCATTAGTCCAAGCATTTAACGATGCTTTAATTGCACCCCAGTCTCCCAAAATAAACTTGCCTTTCAAGCTAGGATTTCTTTTAAAAACATGATTGCAGCAGTCATACACACTCTAATCTAGACTTTTAACCCTTACTTCACCAAATGCTTACAATACAATATGTCGGAAATTTGTATATTCTTCACACTCTCTGTAACCTCTCCTTTTTTACTCTTATGTTTCTCTCTCTTTCAATCCAATCTGTCGTGTTCTGTCTTTATTTTGCTCTCTGTAGCTTATTTGACATTGGATTCACCCACTATAACTTACACTTCCCTCTGATTGGTTACGTAGATAGCCTGTTGCTTTCCCTGTTCATTCATGCCTCAGATACTCTGTTCCCCTCATTGTGACATTATCACAAAGGCGGCACGGTAGCACAGTGGTTAGCACTGTTGCTTCACAGCTCCAGGGTCCCAGGTTCGGTTCCCGGCTTGGATCACTGTCTGTGCGGAGTCTGCACATTCTCCCCGTGTGTGCGTGGGTTTCCTCCGGGTGCTCCGGTTTCCTCCCACAAGTCCAAAGATGTGCAGGTTAGGTGGATTGGCCATGATCAATTGCCCTTAGTTTCCAAAAACGTTAGGTGGGGTTACTGGGTTACGGGGCTGGGGTGGAGGTGCGGGTTTGGGTAGGGTGCTCTTTCCAAGAGTCGGTGCAGACTCAATGGGCCAAATGGCCTCCTTCTGCACTGTAAATTCTATGATCAGCTTGACTTGCAGCAAAGCAAAACATTTCATTCTGGGCCATTGTGTTCTCAAATCCCTGCTCGACCAGGCCAGATATTCCCATTGCAGGTCATCTCATCGAGTCTGCCAATAACTGGACAAACCTCAGCATCATTCAGCTCAAAACGTCTGCACCAACAAATTTGCAGAAAATGCGATCAGGTGGCATTACGGTGAGAGAAACAGGATACCTGGCACCTGAATGAAAAAGGGAATGATCTCCTTTACGAACGAGATTGAAATATTGTGAAATAAACACAAATAGGTCTGACAAGGAATGTGAATTAAAGAGGGAGAAACAGAATTTTTAAAAGGGAAAGAAAGATAGCGAGAGGAAAGAGCCAGAGAGGAAAAAGTAAGAATTGACATTTTAAAATCTCCAACAACGATTCATAATTCGAAGAATGAGATTCGTTCACTTCCTGGGTGCAAAGAGGTTGATTAACAAGTACCTTGTTTGTTGTGTTGTTAATTACTAGACTTGACTTTCTGGATTGGGTTTAGCGTGCAAGGACAGTAACTTTCAGATAATCAGGCCGTGTTGAGTCTAATGGCGGAGCAGTGCGAATTATCCAGCCATTGGTGGTGATTCATAGAATCTCGACAGTGGAAAAGGAGGCCATTCGCTCGATCGAATCTGTACCGACCATCCGAAAGAACACTCTACCTACGTCCACACCCCACCCAAACCGCCCTGTCCCTATAACCCCGTTACCTGACCTTCACATCGCTGGTCGCTAAGAGGCAATTAAGCATGGCCAAACCACTTAACCTGCACATCTTTGGACACTAAGGGGCAATTTAGCATGGCCAATCCACCTAACCTGCACATGTTTGGACACTAAGGGGCAATTTAACATGGCCAATCCACCTAACCTGCACATGTTTGAACATGGGAGGAAACCGGAGCACCCGGAGGAAACCCACTCAGACATGGAGCACAATTCACAGCATATTTGCACCTCACCACAAGCTGTTGACCGATTTGCACATCAATAAATCTGAGCATTGTCCTGGCGAACTGAAGTTTGTACAAAGACTGTTACAGACTTCCTTTCTCGGAGAGAGCTCATTCCAATTGTTAAAATGCAATGTGCAGTCAATTGACTGGCTTGTCTCCCCGGCTATAAAATATTTCATGTTACACTTGATGTCAGAACTGTCATATATAACTGGCCCATAAATCAGTTCTCGGTCTACTTGTGCAATACAAAATACACTGGAACTTTGCCAGCAATAACTGCAAGCATTTGTTGGACTGAGGTAAGCAGCATTTTAATTTCCTTTATCTCCTCCTTGCCTCGTCCCAAACTTTATGAATTCCTTCAAAGATTTTTGAAAGGAACTGATATCTTGACAGATACATGACTAGGAGGGGAATGGAGCCCCCTTTGTAATATGTCAAATTAAGAGTCAGTGCCCCCACAGCGCAGAATCCCCTTGAATCGTTAACTCTGTTTCTCGCTCCACAGACGCTGTCAGACCTGCTGATCTTTCCCAGCATTCTCTGTCTTTATTTCAGATTTCCAGCAACTGCAGTATTTTAGCTCTCTTCGTCCGAATTCCCTTGGCTTTCTGACCAGCCTGCGCTCTGCGTAACTCGGTCTCAAAAATGTGTCCGATGAGGCTCCTGTGAAACGCCTTGGGATATCTTACATCGATGGAGGTGCTGTACAAATGGAAGCTGGTTTTTGTTGAAACATTTCGAACAAGTGACAAAATAAAATGTGAAAAGAATTCGCATCTCTCTCTCATCAACCACAGATCCCCGCGAAACATGAATAAGTTCACAAAGGTTTGTTTAAAGCTTGTTTAAATAGAGCAGACCGGTCAGGTACAACCAGCAGTTAGAGTGGCTGCTTCCCACAATCTGCTTTTTCTGCAATACATTTTAACGCGTTTGAGATCTGATTGGTCTGTCACTGCCAAGTTCATCCCCAGTCCCTTGTTTTTGAACAGGGCTGTAACATTTACAATCCTCCAGTCCTTTGGCACCACCCCTGCCTGAACCCAAGGAGGTTTTGCAGATTGTGTCCACAGCCCCCCACAATGTACACCCCCCCCCCCCCCCCCCCCCCCCCCCCCCAGCGTGAGGACCTGACACGTCTTTCTTTCTCTGCCGCAGGAACAGCAAAAGCCCAGGTTGTTGTTGCTGCTGACTGTTGACGCAGCGGAAATATTCAGAAGCAGCGTGGAATCTGGACCCTGGAGTCCTGTGCAGCAGAATACAATTTGTGAGGAGGCATTCTCTGTCAATATTGTCTGAAGGAACATTCTTCTATTCCTCTTGGACAATTAGAGCTCTAATCCGTTCAAAGGAGAACATGATTCGAATCCTCACTTTTAAAAATACAGAAATACGTTTTCGATTTGGGCAACAGGAATAATAATGAGAAGTTATTCTGCAGCTCTTATTTGGAGCTTTATCAGTGAATTATGCTGAATAGCAATTGGCTAATGTTTCTGAAGAACTTGGCTGATTTGGGGAATTCGCTCATTTCCCCTTGACTTTCTTATGGGGGTTATTGTTTTTATTACACTTAGAACGAAATGTGAAAAGCAATATTAACTCACTCCACAGTGAGTCTGAATTTTTCTGCTTCCTAAGATCAGAAGCTGGGAAACACATTAAGCATGTCCTAAGACATGGGGGTGGGTTGAAAAGGAAGTGATATGGAATATTCATTTTCTTTTGTTTTCTTCAAAGTAAAACATTGCTTCCTTCTTTGAGGCTGTGCGTTTCCCAATTAGTGTTTATTTAGAATGAGGTATTTGACCTTTACTGGATCAATAAAAAAGTGGGTACCAGCTGTGCTCAGCGAGTCGCACTCCTCACTCTACACAGAACATACAGTGCAGTAGGAGGCCATTCGGCCCATCGAGTCTGCACCGACCCACTCAAGCCCTCACTTCAACCCTATCCCCGTAACCCCTCCGAACCTTTTTGGACACTAAGGGCAATTTATCATTGGCCAATCCACCTAACCTGCACATCTTGGACTGTGGGAGGAAACCGGAGCACCCGGAGGAAACCCACACACACACGGGGAGAACGTGCAGACTCTGCACAGACCGTGACCCAAGCCGGGAATCGAACCTGGGTCCCTGGTGCTGTGAAGCCACTGTGCTAACCACTGTGCTACCGTGCTGAATCAGGAGATCTCCTGATCATTATCGCATTGTTGTTTGCGGGAGCTTGCTGTGTCAAATTGGCTTGTCTCGTTTCCCACAGAAGGAAAATCTCGGCTGACACTCCAGTGAAGCACTGAGGCAGTGCTGCAGGGCCGAAGGTACCGTCTTTCAGAGGAAGCCTTCGTAGGTGGACGTGAAAGACCCCAGGACACTATTTCTGAAGAAGGGGAAGCTCTCCAAGTGTTATCACGTCAACCAACATCGCTAAAACAGATGGTCTGGTCCATTATCACATTGCTGATTGGCGGAGCTTGCTGTGTACAAATTGGTTGCCACGTATCCTACTTTACAACCACGACTGCACTTCAAAAGTACTTTTGGTCTAGAAAACACTTGGGACTTCCCGAGGTCTTTAGAGTACGACACAATTGCAAATCTTCATATCTTTATTCCTTCTGCCAGAAAGGTTTGCAATAGTGTCCAAAACCGTGTGACGTTTCGCACTGACATGGAGATTGGACAGTAGGGGCAGCACGGTGAAGCAGTGGTCAGCACTGCTGCCTCACGGCGCAGAGGTCCCAGGTTCGATCCCGGCCCTGGATCACTGTCCGTGTGGAGTTTGGACATTCTCCCCATGTCTGCGTGGGTCTCGCCCCCACAGCCCAAAGATGTGCAGGGTGGGTGGATTGGCCATGTTAAAATTGTCTCTTAATTGGAAAAAAGGAGATTGGATCATAACCCAAGGTGCACATACTTATTTTTCCAATACTTGTACTGAGAGACGTGCGTGTTAGGTGAATTGGACATTCTGAATCCTCCCTCTGTGTACCCGAACAGGCGCCGGAATGTGGCGACTCGGGGATTTTCACAGTAACTTCATTGCATTGTTAATGTAAGCCTACTGTGACAATAATAAAGATTATTATGAAAGTAAAAAATGTCTTCAAGGACCAAATCTATGCCTCCAAGATTCCCAGGGCTGGAAAGGGCGGAAAGGCTGGAAGACAAGGAAATCTTGCTACTTCCAGTAAATATTGGGATCCTTCTAGCAAACTGAGGCTGTGAGGAACGTACGGTGGTGAATGAATTTGGCCAGGCGTAGTACATGCCAGGGTTTTTACAGGGAGCGACCGAGCTTTCTGAAAGGTTTTTTTTTGACAGAAGTGGCACGTTTTTGGAAGACAAGAATGTAGAACCAGCTTTCACTCACAGAAAAGTTTAAAAAACATCCCCTGGTTTGTTTAAAGGCGTCGTTGTAACAGGTGGCTGCTCATTTGTAAGCAAAACCTCTGAGGAAAAGGAAGAAGTTATTCCTTTCAAATACACGCTCCCTGAGGATTAGTTCAAATATATCTCTTTCTCCATTTAGCAGACAGCTATACCTCTGCTTGTTCCTAGTCATTTTGTGGGGATTAATTCTCAGACTGTCTCTCTCAAATTTCAGGGCCTGTCTAAAGTCTCGGGAGGGAGACAGTGCAACCACAAAGCATTCCAAAAAAAGAAAAGGAATAAGAATATCATGTGGCAAAATGTTTTGTGCAACGGCAGGGACTATTTGTTATTTTCTGATTACCCGAGGAATTTGTTGAGCTTTAAACCTCGTGCAAAATGTAGTGTTTCCCCGTTACTGTTCACTTATTCTCTCTGCTTGCCTGGCACGGCAAGCCAAAGTCACGGTCTGGTGTCATATCTTCTGAAGTCAAGACGGGAAAGCACATGTGATCCCATCAGCTCCTCGGAAGAAAGTGAAGAGAGTTAACTTTGATCCTTGGGGAAGCTACAGATGTAGCTAATTATAAAAATGTAGAAACAAAGAGATTTACAGTTCAGAAGGAGGCAATTTGGCCCACCTGGTCTGTGCTGGCCAAGAAGGATAATAATAATCTTTATTGTCACAAGTAGGCTTACATTAACACTGCAATGAAGTTACTGTGAAAATCCACGAGTCGCGACATTCCGGCGCCTGTTCGGGTACACAGAGGGAGAATTCAAAATGTCCAATTCACCTAACAAGCGCGTCTTTCGGGACTTGTGGGAGGAAACCGGAGCACCCGGAGGAAAGCCACGCAGACAGGGGGAGAACGTGCAGACTCCGCACAGACAGGGGCCCAAGCTGGGAATCGAGCCCGGGTCCCTGGCCCTGTGAAGCAACAGTGCTAACCACTGTGCCAACATGCCACAGTATCTAATCCCACATTCCAGCTCTTGGTCCATAGTCCTGTAGGTTGCGGAACTGTGGATGTATGTCTAAGTGTTTGTTTAAACGTGGTGAAGGTTTTCTGCCAATTACTTTAAACCTCTGCCCCCTGGCTGCTAACCAAGATGGTCAGCTCAGTTGGCTGGATGGCTGGAATATGATGCAGAATGCTGCCAACAGCACGGGGGTCACACCCATGCTGGCTGTAGCTCCTCATTCTTGTGGAGGCCATCTATAACTAATTATGGTGCTCGAATGGGGAGCGGCGCATTATGGACTGTTACTGACCTCCAATGAAATAGGTCCTTTCCAACTCGGCCACACATCATTTTCTATTCTTCCTTTCCTCCTGGTACCGTGCGAAGACGGAAGTGGTGACCAATGGACTCCCATTGGGACAGGATTATGTTTGCAAAGTGCTGGGCCGATCTGTCCTTGACTTCTGCAGTATGACTGACCAGCAAACTCTCCTGCTCTGACCACCTGCCAGCAGGCTGATAACAAGCCTGTTTGACCACATTCCAAAGGCACCTTTCATGATTATCAAGTGGTGGCACAGTGGTTAGCACTGCTGACTCACAGCTCCAGGGACCCGGGTTCGATTCCCGGCTTGGGTCACTGTGTGTGCGGAGTCTGCACGTTCTCCCCGGGTCTGCGTGGGTTTCCTCCGGGTGCTCCGGTTTCCTCCCACAGTCCAAAGATGTGCAGGTTAGGTGGATTGGCCGTGATAATATTGCCCCTTAGTGTCCAAAGATATGCAGGTTGTGTGGGATTACGAGGGTGGGGTAGGGGAGTGGGCCGAGGCAGGATGCACTTTCGAAGGATAGGTGCAGATTCGATGCACTTTAAGAATTCTGTGATTCTAGGATATGTCCTGAAGTTGGACTTGATCCCAGAGCTTTTGACCCAGAGGTGGAGATGCTTCCACGATGCCGCAGGACCTCCAATAATTCCATACCCCTCAGTAAAGTCTCTCCTCGTTTCCAAAGAAAACTATCCCAGCCTATTCTTTTTTTTAAAATATTTTTATTCTCCATTTTCACATTGTCTTCAGAATTTACACCCCACCAACAAAGAGTAAACGGTAACGAATACATTGCCAATCCCCTTATTAACAACAACGATGCCATTCTCCCACTACCCCAAACAACGGCCCACCTGACAATATAAGCATCAAATAAAATAAAAACCTCCAAGGTGGGAAAAAAGGAAAAAAGAAAAAGGAATCAGGAATCGTCCATGGTCACCATTGACATATATAGTCCACCCCCCAACCCCCCCTTCCCCAATATTCAACGCCATTCAATCCCCGAAAGAGTACCGTGAATGACACCCATGAATTATAGACCCCTCCCCAACCCAGACACCCCCCCCTCCACTTCCTCTTGTAAACTCCTCCCCCAACCTCTGTTCCTTCCCCCAACTTTTCACCCCGGCAAAACTCACCGGACCCTGTTCTACCAGGCTCCGGTGGCCGCAGCCCCTCCCCCCACCTCACTCCCATTCACTGGCCGGCTGAAACCGGCCAGCGTGGAGGCCCCCGCCCGGATCTCCTTCCCCCTTTCCCGGTCCCAGGAAAACCAAGAAATCCCCTTTAGCACACAACCCCATCATACACACCCAAGCCCCAAAGAACCATCATTGCAAGTGAAAGTCCCAACTCTTCCCTTGTCCAAATGTATTCAGCGTTGACTCATTTAGTACATACACCAACACGCAGTGAAAAAATAAAGTTACATGAGGCTTCATCGGTACACGACCATTTCTCAATTCTGCCACAGTCCTTCTGCCTTCGCAAACTCCTCCGCTGCTTCCACCGTCCCAAAATAAAAGTCCTTGGATTTGTAGGTCACCCTCAATTTAGCTGGGTATACGATGCTGCACTGCACCTTGCTGATGTACAGTGCCTTCTTCACCTGGCTGAAGGCAGCCCACCTCCTCGCCAGCTCCACCGTAAAGTCCTGGTATACACGTATACCAGCTCCAGCCCACTGCACCACCCGCTTCTGCTTTGCCCAGCTCAGGACTTTCCCCTTCACGCTGTACCTACGGAAACACAGAGTTACTACTCTTGGCGGCTCACTCGCCTTTGGTATAGGCCTCCACGACCAATGAGCCCGATCCAGTTTGTATTGGGAGGGATCGTCCCCCTTCCCCAATAGCTTCGCCAACATCGTGGCAAAATACTCCGTCGGCCGTGGCAAAATACTCCGTCGGCCTCGGGCATTCCACCCCGACGGGCAGACCCACAATCCTCAGATTCTGCCGCCTGGATTTGTTTTCCAGGTATTCCATTTTGGCTCGCAGACCCTTGTTGGTCTCTATCACTCTCCGCAACTCATTCCCCATCGAGGTGAGCTGATCACTGTGCTGGGATGATGCCTCCTCCACTTCCTTCAGTGTCTCACCGTGCTCCCGCACCTCCGCCACTGCGCTTGATACCGCCGCCCTCACCGGGGCAATCACCTCCTCCACCAGCACTTTCAATACCGCCCCCATCTCCTTCTTCATCGCTTCCATGCGCTTTGTGAACTGTTATTCAAGTTCCACGGCCATCACCTTGGTCATTTCTTCTGCTGTGAGCGATGCGGCCTCCTCTGGTGCTCCAGCCTCCGCTTTCCTCACAGTTCCTGTGCTGACATTTTCACTCCCCGGCGGACTTCCATTAACCCCCTTTTTCACGGCTGTTTTTCTCCCGAACTTCGACATTTCTCCTCCCTGTGCCTTCTTCCAACCTTTTCAGCTTCCGTTGCCCCCGGGACCAGCCGTTAAAACTCAGAAATTCCTATTCCCGAGCGGGAGCCCTCCAGTGTGCGGCTGCCTCCTGCCCGCCGTCACCGGAAGTCATCCTAGCGTATTCAATCTATCCTCATAGAAAACATTCTCCATTCAAATGGAATATATGAGTTGGGGTAGACCATTCGGCCCCTCTAGCTTCCCTCTACCGTCTATCATGGCTGACGTTCTACCTCAACGCCATCTTCCCACGCTATCCCTGTATCCCTTAATGTCCCTGATATCTAGGAATGTCTATGAATATGGCAGCACGGTAGCATTGTGGATAGCACAATTGCTTCACAGCTCCAGGGTCCCAGGTTCGATTCCCGGCTTGGGTCACTGTCTGTGCGGAGTCTGCACATCCTCCCCGTGTGTGCGTGGGTTTCCTCCGGGTGCTCCGGTTTCCTCCCACAGTCCAAAGATGTGCAGGTTAGGTGGATTGGCCATGATAAATTGCCCTTAGTGTCCAAAATTGCCCTTAGTGTTGGGTGGGGTAACTGGGTTATGGGGATAGGGTGGAGGTGTTGACCTTGGGTAGGGTGCTCTTTCAAAGAGCCGGTGCAGACTCGATGGGCTGAATGGCCTCCTTCTGCACTGTAAATTCTATGATTCTATGTTAAGCTCACACAAGGTCCCCATGGACAGGAGGGTCTGAGATTTATATTTGACTACATAGCGTATAAGATACAGGAACAGGCCATTCAGCCCAACCTCTTCATGCTGTCATTGATGCTCCACTTGAAGCATTGTAGCACCACTACAGGCCGATCTGGCCAGACCTGAAGGACAGAGCCGCTAGACTGGGTCTGCGGCAGGTGGTGAGGAAACCAACAAGAGGGAAAAACATACTTGACCTGTCACAGATGCATCTGTCCCCAACGGTATCATTAGGAGTGACCACCACACAGTCCTTGGTAATGCAAAGACCCAAATTCACATTGAGGATACCCTCCATCGTGTTGTGTGGCACTACCACTGTGCTGAATGGGATAGACTTCAAACAGACCGAGCAACTCGCGACTGGGTATCCATGAGGCGCTGTGGGCCATCAGCAGCAGCAGAATTGTATCAACTACAATCTGCAACCTCATGGCCCAGCATATCCCCCACTCCCCCATTACCACCCAGCCAGGGGATCAACCCTGGTTCAGTGAAGAGTGCAGGAGAGCGTGCCAGGAGCAACACCAGGCATACAGGAAAATGAGGCGACAACCTGGTGAAGCTACAACACAGGACTACCTGTGTTCCAAACAGCATAAGCAGCAAGTAATAGACAGAACTAAGCGATCCTGCAACCAACACATCAGATCTAAGCTCCGCAGTCCTGCCACATCCAGCCGTGAATGGTGGTGGACAATTAAACAACTCACTGGAGGAGGAGGCTCCACAAATATCCCCATCCTCAATGATGGAGGAGCCCAGCACATCTGTTCAAAAGACAAGGCTGAGGCATTAATAATCATCTTCATCCAGTGCCGAGTGGATGATCCGTCTCGGTCTCCTCCGGAGGTCCCAGCATCACAGATTCAGTCTTCAGCCAATACGATTCACTCCCCGTGATATCAAGAAATGGTTGAGGCACTGGACACTGCAAAGGCTGTGGGCCCTGACAATATTCCGGCAATAGTACTGGAGACTTGTGCTCCAGAACTTGCCGCACCCCTAGCCAAGCTGTTCCGGTACAGCTACAACACTGGCATCTACCCGGCAATGTGGAAAATTGCCCAGGTGTGCTCTGTACACAAGAAAACATACAAATTCAACCTGGCCAACTACCACCCCATTAGCCTGCTCTCAATTATCAGCAAAATGATGGAAGGGGCCATCGGCACTGCTATCTTTCGGCACTCACTCAGAATCTGCTCACGATGCTCCGTTTGGGATCTGCCAGGGTCACTCAGCTCCTGGCTTCATTACAATCTTTGTTCAAACACGGACAAAAGAGTTGAATACGAGAGGTGAGGTGAGAGTAAATGCCCCTGACATCAAGGCAGCATTTGATCAAGTATTGCATCAAGCAGCCCGAACTAAACTGGGGATTAGGGGAAAGAAAGATGGTCATTGTTGTTGGAGGTCAATCATCTCAGTTCCAGGGCATCACGGCAGGAGTTCCTCAGGGTAGTGTCCTCGGCCCAACCATCTTCAGCTGCTTCATCAATAATCTCCCTTCCATCATAATGTCAAAGAAGGGATGTTCACCGAAGACGGCACAATGTTCAGCACCATTTGTGACTCCTCAGATAATGAAGCAGTCCATGTCCAAATGCAGCAAGACCTGAATAACATTCAGATTTCGGCAGATAAGTTGCAAATAACATTTGCGCCACACAAGTTCCCAACAAGAGACGATCCAACCATTGTCCCTTGACATTCAATGGCATGATCGCCGCTGAATCCACTCTGGGGGTTACCATTGGCCAGACACTGAACTGGACCAGCCACATAAATACTGTGGCTACAAGAGCAGGTCAGAGGCTGGGAATTCTGTGGTGAGTTACTTATCTCCTAAATCCCCCAAACCTGTCCACCATCTATTGATACCCAACAAAGGCCTTAAATACGAAGGCTTCGCCTCATGGGGATTTTTCAGAGACAGTGATTTCACTGCTTCGCAGGTGGCTTTGAAGACTTTGAAGGCATTTTCCACGATTCTGGAATTGTTTTGCCATTGACCAGTTGTCAGCCTCCTCGAGAGAATGGAGGAGGCTGACATCCCCGTAGCAACTCCAACTGCGACTCTACCATCGCCTTCCGATGAGAAAGAAGAGGAGCCGCAGACACTGTCTTCCCCTCCACCAGATGGCACTCCACAGGACAGGGGGTGAACACAGAGCTCCAGGAGGGGTGTCCCCCCCCCCCGCTGAGCCCACCGCCCCCCCCAGCCAGCACACGGTAACATGGGCAGAAGGTAACTTTCCCGGATGTAACTGAGCCCCAATTCCTCAGGATCTCAGACTTCTCCCGACAGGAGATTGCTGACACCACCTCTGGAAAAAGGCCTCTCGCCAAGTGGGCCAGGTGGATGCACATTGTCAGTGGTCGTCAAAGTGACCACAGCCTTTGAATTCCTGGTCTCTGGTTCCTCCTCAGGATCTCCAGAGGACGTTTGTTGGATCACACAATCTGCTGCCCACGAGTGCATCCCCTCAGTGCCCAAGGCTGTGTTTGCCACTTTGCCCTGTTGATGCCGCTCAAGGTGAGAGGGACCCTGGATTTGCTGTTCCAGGGGTCCATGGACTGCCCACATGTGGTGATCAAGGTGCCCTCAGATCAGCCGGCAGTATTTGTGAATTGGCAGGGATTTCACTCCATCGCTGCTCAGCTGGTTCCGGACGAGCGAAATGTTTTCTCTCACGTCTGCATGAGGTATCACGGAAGCTGCAAAGATTTCTTCATTCTGCGCAAGCCATTTTCCCACAGATATTCACAGCTCCAAACGGCGTCAGCAATTGGCTCCTTGGAGGCCAGGTCCACACCTGAAGAATGTGGCGTACCGGCCTCCCCGAACAGGCGCCGGAATGTGGCGACTAGGGGCTTTTCACAGTAACTTCATCGAAGCCTACTTGTGACAATAAGCGATTATTATTATTCTGATGACTCCAATGAGGAGCTCCTCCACTGAGGCAGAGGAGCTGTGTAACCAGCAGCACATGCGTACAAGCGGGTCACTGAGCAGGTCACTGGGCCGCTGAAGGTGTGAATCAGGTTTATGGACAAGGCTGGGGCCATTGTGCAGTACGCACCAACAAGAATACCCAGAATAGTTGTGGCCCTATTGTACCCTACACAGCGTGGCATTGCAGAGAGGATTGGAACTGCAGGACGACAACCGTTCTGCATCCTTGAACTGACGGAGAGGAGGCTGGTGGAGCTTGGGATCCTGAGGCAGCTCAATCAGTTGGCAGGAATGCCTGCGCCTGCGTCCAGCTGAGCGGATGGTGAAGGATCCTGTGCCCTCAGACTAGTTCTCTCCACTGCTGTTCCTCGCTCCAAAATCTTTTCTTGCCCACTTGTGTTTCACCCTGAGGTAATTGAACCATCGCCCGTCGGAGGCCCAGTGAGGCCCATCTGAGTGGCTGAAGGGTGGACACGTGTCATGTGATGGTGCATCCTCAGAGTGAGTGTCTTTGTCCTCCTCCAGCAGCAGATCCTGAGGAACACGCGTCGGACATGTGGGAGACGAAAGGTTTGAATTTGAATTGACAAGGTGAGAGTGCGTTCTCAGTCCGGACCGAGCAGATCATCATTGGCCACCTCCTGCTTACTCAATGTGAGTGTGTGCTGCATGTGATTGGTTAATTCTAATTCAGGTATCTGGGAGACCCCCTTCTCATCACCACCATGAGAATACCCTACTGAACAAATATCCATTCATCTCCACCCTAAAAGGTCCAATTAACACCTGGCCTCTTGCACATTCCCCAATTTTGACCATTCCACCAGTAACGGCTGTACGTTCAGCTTCCTGGACCTAAGCTCTGGAATTCACTCCCTAAACCTCTCCCACCCTGCGCCCCCCCCCCCCCCCCCCCGCCCTCTCCTTCCTGAAGACAGTCCTTTAAAACCAAATTTTTGGTGACCTGAATGAGCGCAGCTCCAACAACACTCAAGAGGCTGAATGCCATCCAGAACAAAGCAGCCCCGCTTGATTGGCACCCCACCAGAAGCATTCACTCTTCCCACTGCCAACACACAACAGCTGCCGTGTGCACCATGTATAAGGTGCGCGGCAGGAACTCACCGAGGCTCTCCAGGAAGAAACTTTAAACCCACGACCATTTAGAAGGACAAGAGCAGCAGATACCTGGGAACCCCACCACCTGGAGGTTCCCCTCCAAGTCACTCACCACCCTGACTTGGAAATATATCGGCCGTTCCTTCACTGTCGCTGGGGCAACATCCTGGAACTCCCTCCCTAACAGCACTGTGGGCGTACCTACACCTCTGGGACCACAGCGGTTCAAGAAGGCAGCTCACCACCATCTTCTCAAGGGCAATTAGGGATGGGCAATCGATGCTGGCCTGACCAAGAGATGCCCACATCCCGTAAATGAGTAAAAGAAAATCCTCAGTGGCAAATTTTGTTTGCAAATTACTGAATTTGGGATGTTTCCACACATTGAGGGTGCTATATAAATGCTGGTTGCTGTTGCTGTTTGATTTGAAGTCGGTTTTTGGATTCAACTGCCGCAGTTTATTACGGTATTTTTGCCTTAATGTTTTGGCAAGTCTTCCTGCATCTACCTACGTGTACTGCACTGTGTGCCTGAAGATAGGAAAATGGTTTGTGGGCAGGACTGTAATAATTCAAACACATCTTCTTATTGTCAAAAAGTTACTCAGTTACTCAATTGGAAAATGCATCTCCTTCCATTTGTGTTTTGCCAGAAGTTCTGAAGTTTAGTTCTAAAGATATATCAATTATTGTTTCAGACAATAACAAACATTGCCTGGCAATATAGACACCCACTTATAAAATAATTACAGTCATGTTCTGATAAACACAAAATAGTTTCCCAAGAGACAGTTTCATATTTCAAGAAGCTGCTTTGCAAATTCCACACCAGTCTACAATATTTTAATTGCTCATTTTCAATTCGCAATTTAAATTTAAAGGTTTTAAAACTCGGCAAAAAATTATTATCTCCAATGTATACCAGACACGTTCTCTATCTTTCCAACACTGGCTTGCAAACTCTGGGAGTGCGTTGTGGCCTCGTGATGAAAAGCATGCACAATGCTCCAGGGTTTGGAAGAAAGTGACGTCGCCATAGTCCCAGATGACCATAGAGCTGACTGGTGGTGTTTTAACCCGAGGGTCACCACACCTCAGGTGAGGGGTGAGGTTGAGAAGGCGGGGCCTCTGTGAATAACCTCAGCCGGTTGGCATTGCTCCGTGTCACGAACCAGCTGTCCGGCCAACTGACTTAAACCGGCCATTGTGAGAGGTGATCTCATTGAAACCAGGGTTTCGATTGGGTGGAGGCTGAGAGATTGTTTCCAACGGTCGGCGAATCTAGACCCAGTCTCAGGATTAGGGGCCGATCATTTAGGACTGAGATGGGGAGAAATGTCTTCCCTCAGTGGGTTGTGAATCTTTGAAATTCTTCAGCCCAGAGGTTGTGGGTACTCCATCGCTGAATATATTTCAGGCTGTGGCAGATTCGCAGTGTCTCGGGGAATTAAGGGATGTGGGGAGTGGGCGGGAAAATGGAGTCACAACCCAAGGTCAGCCATTGTCGTAGTGAATGGCAGAGCAGCCTCGATGGGCCGAATGGTCTACTCCTGTTCCCATTTCTTGAGTTCTTGTCCACCCTTTTCCCAGCATCCTTTTTCCTCCATCCCCCTGTCCAAATTATTCCTGAAATAGTTTCTGCTCCGCCAGCTGACTCTGTCCCAGCCTCCAGGCTCTGTGCGTGGAAGCCTGTGCTGTCACGTGCTGCTGTACATCTCTCAAATCCAACCTCTTGTTCCTGACCCCTCCACTATTCAAAGCATGTCTGTTTCGACCTACCCTGGGAATACCAGGACAGGGACAAAGCTCTGGTTAGGCCACCACCCGGAGTATTGTGAGCAGCTCTGGAACCCACACCTCGGGAGGAAATGCTGACCTGGGTGAGTACACATCACAGATTCTCCAGAATAATACTTGGAGCCCAAGAGTTAAATTCCCAGGGAAGATAACACAAGCCAGGGTTTATTCCCTTTAGACGACAATGGTGGATTTTGATCGAATGTTTGAAGATACTTAGGTATCATACACTAATAATAATCTTTATTGGTGTCACAAGTAGGTTTACATTGACACTGCAATGAAGTTACTGTGAAAAGCCCCTAGTCGCCACATTCTGGCGCCTGTTCGGGTACACGGAGGGAGAATTCAGAATGTTTAAATTACCCAACAAGCACGTCTTTCGGGAGGAAACCGGAGCACCCGGAGGAGACCCACGCAGACATGAGGAGAACGTGCAGACTCCGCACAGACAGTGACCCAAGCTGGGAATCGAACCTGGGAACCTGACACTGTGAAGCAACAGTGCTAACCACTGTTTTGCACACTACAACAGCACCTACACTTCAAAAGCACTTCATGAGCTGGAAAGTGCCCTGGGAGGTGCTATATAAATGTAGGTCTTTCTTTTCTTTCCTTTGACACAAAATGTTAATCTTCCGTATGAAAACATCCTGTGTGGTTCAGTACTTTTCGCAGTAACTTCATTGCAGTGTTAATGTAAGTCTAATTGTGACAGTGTTATGGGCCAGGGTTCAGAGAACCCCAAAGTGTATCATGGAGTTCACCTGACCCACAACTTTTACTAGATTGTGGTGTGGGGAGCACACGGCCCACTCTACAGGTGTGGTACAGCAGAAATGGAAAAGTATTTTTTAAAGCAAAACAATGTTTATTCTATGAACTCAAGTTAACCTTTTTAAAACATACAGTGAACATCTTAGCAACCATTAATTCAAATACAACCCCCAAAGAATACAACACTAAGTAATCCTTTAAGCTTTCCTTTTAACATCCATACGACTTAAAAAAACCTTTTACCAGAAGCACATCAGGTTAAAGTCACCACTGAAAACATTTATGATTCTGAATTCACCAAATGATCAAGAGATCGTCTTTTGATGGCAGAGAGAACAGCAGTACACCTGCTCTGTCTGGCTTCAGCTCCAACACTTAAAACGAAACCAAAACACATCCTGCAGCAAACAGACTAAAGTGAAAGTAAAAAGCTGACAGACAGCCCAGCTCCACCCACTCTCTGACATCACTGCAGTAGTAAACAACCATTTCTTAAAGGTACTCTTACTACAGATATTATATACACACCCATTTATCAACACCCATTTCTTAAAGGTACTCTCACATGACAACAATAACAAAGATGATTATCATGGTGTCAAATGTTTTTGTCTGATAATATTCTTGTGAAGTGTCTTGGACGTTTAACCATTTTAAAAAGGGGCTATTTAAATGCATTGCCGCTGTTGAACAAGGGCACATTTGAGTGACGAGTGTGGAAAACAGCCCCAGATGTTGTTTGCAGGGATCTGTCGGCAAGGTAATTCTGTGACTGGTGCAGACAGTTCTGTTCCCCTGGCGGGAATGGGCTGTCAGTCAGCAGGTTATATATTTCTCCAGCTGCCCCTGGGAAAAGCACTATCTTCCAAAGCTGTGAGACCCAGAAGAGGCTAAGTAATAAGACAGATCGGAAATGAAGAATTTGTTTTTCCTATTGTAGTTTACAGAGCCATGGACGTTCCAAATCACCACACAGCCTCGGAGTATCTATAAAGTCCGGTCACATTTGTAACTTTGGTGCAGAGAATAAGGGGCGGCATTCTCCGACACCGCGCTGGGTCGGAGAATCGCCAGAGGGCCTCACGAATGGTGCCACGCCGCCCCGACACCGGCACGCGATTCTCCGCAGAGTGGAGAATCAGTGCCATTGGCGCTGGCGTGGTTGGCGCGGCGCCGGTTGCGAGCCGCACTACGCGGCCGACCAACCGATTCTCCGTCCTGGATGGGCCGAGCGGCCGTAAGAAAAGAGCTGAGTCCCGCCGGCGCTGATCTAACCTGCTCTGGGCCGGTGGGACCTCGGCGCGTATGGGTCGGGTGGCGGCCTTTGGGGGGGGGGGGGTGGTTCCGACCCTGGGGAGGCCTCCGATGTGGCCTGGCCCGCGATTGGGGCCCACCGATCGGCGGGCCGGCCTCTGTGGCTGGGGGCCTCCTTTCCTACGCGCCGGCCCCTGTAGTCCTGCGCCATGTTGTGTCGGGGCCAGCGCATTGAAGGAGGCCCCCCCACCCGGATTATTCCACAATCTCGCCCCCCCCCCCCGGATTGTTTCACTATCTCCCCCCCGGGTTGTTTCACTATCCCCCCACCCCTCCCCCCGGATTGTTTCACTCTCTCCCCCCCCCCGGATTGTTTCACTATCCCCGCACCCCTCCATACCCGGATTGGTTCACTCTCTCCCCCCCCTGGATTGGTTCACTCTCTCCCCCCCCCCGGATTGTTTCACTATCCCCGCACCCCTCCATACCCGGATTGTTTCACTCTCTCCCCCCCCCCCCGGATTGTTTCACTATCCCCCCACCCCTCCCCCGGATTGTTTCACTCTCTCCCCCCCCCCCCCCGGATTGTTTCACTATCCCCGCACCCCTCCATACCCGGATTGTTTCACTATCCCCCCCCCCCCCGGATTGTTTCACTATCCCCGCACCCCTCCCCCGGATTGTTTCACTCTCTCCCCCCCCCCCCCAGGATTGTTTCACTATCCCCGCACCCCTCCATACCCGGATTGTTTCACTCTCTCCCCCCCCCAGGATTGTTTCACTATCCCCGCACCCCTCCATGCCCGGATTGGTTCACTCTCTCCCCCCCCAGATTGTTTTACTCTCTCCACCGCCCCCCACCCCCCGATTATTTCACTATCCCCGCCACCCTCCACACTCGGATTGTTCCATAATCTCGCCCCCCCCGGATTGTTCCACAATCTCGCCCCCCCGGATTGATTCATTATCTCCCCCCCTCCCCCCGGATTGCTTCACTATCTTCCCCCCTCCCTGGATTGGTTCACTCTCTCCCACCCTCCCGGCTTGTTTCACTATCTCTCCCCCCCCCCCCCCGGATTGTTTCACTATCCCCCCCCCCCCCCCCCCCCGCCCCCCCCCCCCCCCACCGGATTGTTTCACAATCTCCCTCCCTCCCCTTGGATTGGTTCACTATCTGGGGAAGTATCTCCACTGTCCCCTCAAGGTCACCAGTATCCTGTTCAACAACATTTTGCTTCATTAACACTTTGCTTCTCCCCGGCTCTTTCCTGGGTTTCAGAACAATGGTGCGGGGGGACAGTCAGAACTTTCACCTTATATTGGAAACATTATTGTCTCCTCGCTGGGACTTGATCGCGAAAGGAATACCATTTTTAAATTCCTCAGTTGGGCCGTTTTGTAAGGGCCACGAAGAATCCAGCACGAGTTTTAAGGATACAAAATAATAACGTTTATTTACTATAACAATATATACATAACAGTAGCAGTAACTTCCCTTGCTACCTTCTCCTTCCTGCTGGTTCCTGAACTGGCCAGCTTATTTATACTAGGAGTTTCTCCGCCCCCCTCATTGGGGAAATTCATACTCCCATAGGATTGTGGGATAGTCATTAGTCCCCAGCCAATCGTCAGTAGGCAGGTTATAACATCTCTCCCCCCCAAAGTCCAAGGAATCCACCGAAGACCCTGGCGAAGGAAGGCGTCGAACTCGTTTGGCCGCAGGCCGGACGCCATTTGCACGCGGCGCTGGATCAGGCGGCGTATAACGAGACGGAGACCGGCGCTTCCGTGATGAACGGCGCGGTTGTACATCCACGGCCTGTGGACCCGAGGACTCCCCCTCTGATTCATCCTGTGTCTCCATCTCGGAGTCAGAGTCTGCTGCCTCCGTCATGTCAGCGTCTCTGTCTCCATTCGGTCCCGTCACGACCTGCGCAGGCTTCGAGTGAGGCACCAGTGGAAGATTTGGAGGACTACCTTCCCTTGTTTCTGGTCTTTGCGGCTGTTGAACTGAGCTCCGGGGGCGGGGAATCTTTTGAGGGGATGGTCTTCTGGACCGAACGTGGTCTACATGTTTTCGCTGGAGACGACCCTGGGCTTGCACTTGGTAAGATATAGGGCCCGTTTGGCGAAAGATTACACCAGGAACCCATTGGGCACCACCAGCAAAATTCCGCACGAATACTGGGTCACCGGGCGCAAACTGCCGAATCGGACGATGCCGAGAAAATCCCTGCCGTTCTTGTGTGCGGCGTACTTTTGCGCCAATGTCCGGGAAGACCATACTAAGGCGGGTGCGAAGTCTTCGGCCCATTAGGAGTTCTGCGGGAGCTACCCCAGTCACTGCATGGGGGGTGGTCCTGTACGTAAACAAAAAGCGTACCAGTCTCGTGTCCATTGATCCGGAAGACTGCTTCTTTAGGCCTCTTTTGAATGTTTGCACTGCACGCTCTGCCAACCCATTTGAAGCCGGGTGGTAAGGGGCAGTGCGGATATGGCGGATGCCGTTCATCTTTGTAAACCTAGCAAACTCCTCACTCGTGAATGGAGTGCCATTATCCGTGACCAGCACCTCGGGGAGGCCATGCGTACTAAATGATAAACGTATCTTTTCAATTGTTGCGCAGGACGTTGTCCCCTGCATCTTATGCACCTCCAGCCATTTGGACTGGGCGTCAATTAGTAGAAGGAACATGGATCCCTGAAAAGGGCCTGCGAAATCTGCATGTAAGCGTGCCCAAGGCCGCCCTGGCCATTCCCAGTGATGTAGGGGCGCGGCCGGCGGAAGCTTCTGATGCTCCTGGCAAATGGAGCAGTTTTGGGCCACCTTCTCAATGTCGGTGTCGAGGCCTGGCCACCAGACATAACTCCGGGCCAACATTTTCATCTTGGTCACGCCCGGATGCCCATTGTGCAAGTCTGATAATATCAGCTCCTGGCCTTTTTCCGGGACAACCACACGCGTCCCCCACAAGAGGATGCCGTCTTCCACGCTGAACTCTGACAGCTTGGAGGAAAATGCCCGTAACTCGCCTGGGAGCTGTCTATGCTGCCCACCATACAGGACTATGTGCCGAACCTTTGACAGGACTGGCTCCGTCTGGGTCCACTCACGGATCTGTGATGCCGTGACAGGCAAGGTGTCCATAAAATTTAGGGTTGCAACCACCTCACCGGTCGTGGGGGTCGACATGGGGCCGGTCGATAAAGGCAATCGGCTCAGTGCGTCGGCATTTGCTATCTGCGTACCTGGTTTGTGCTCCAGAGAATACTCATATGCAGCAAGCAACAATGCCCAGCGCTGGATCCGTGCAGAAGCAATGGGCGGTATTGGCTTATCTTCTCTGAAGAGTCCCAGCAGGGGCTTATGATCAGTCACGATAGTGAAATGGCGGCCGTACACATACTGGTGGAAGCGTTTCACCGCGAAAACCACTGCCAGGCCCTCCTTCTCGATCTGCGCGTACTTTTTCTCTGCTGCAGTCAATGTGCGGGAGGCGAAAGCTATTAGTCGCTCGGTCCCGTTCTCTATCTTGTGGGACAGGATGGCCCCAATACCATATGGGGATGCATCACATGTGACGAGCAAAGGCTTTCCCGGATCATAGTGGGTTAGTAACCCAGACGACGACAATTGTTGCTTTACCCGCCGGAAAGCGGTTTCTTGCGGCTGACCCCAAACCCAGGTGTGATTTTTCTTTAGCAGCAGGTGTAAGGGGGCCAGCGTAGTTGCCAGATTGGGGAGGAACTTCCCGTAATAGTTTACGAGACCGAGAAAAGAACGAAGATGCGAAGCGTCAGTCGGGGTGGGGGCATGTTGAATTGCACGCACCTTCTCTGCGACGGGGTGCAGACCCTCGCGGTCCACCTGATAATCTAGGTAGACTACTTTGTTTGCCTGAAATACGCACTTTGTGTGACGTAAACGTACTCCAGCCTCCGAAAGGCGTCTAAGGACAGCCTCCAGATTTTCCAAATGCTCTTGCTCCGACGTCCCTGTAATCAACACGTCATCTAGGTAGACAGCCACACGTGGTAAACCTCTCAAAATGCCCTCCATAACACGTTGAAAAATTGCGCAGGCAGAGGATACTCCAAAGGGCAACCGTGTATATTCATACAGGCCCCGGTGTGTATTAATTGTTACATATGGTCGGGAGGCAGGGTCCAGCTCCAACTGCAGGTAGGCGTGACTCATATCTAATTTTGTGAACGAGAGTCCACCTGCAAGTTTCGGGTAGAGATCCTCTATGCGAGGCATTGGGTATCGATCGAGTCGGGAAACTGTATTCACTGTAAGTTTATAGTCGCCACACAAGCGAACTGTGGCATCTGGCTTCATTACTGGTACAATTGGCGCTGCCCAGTCAGCAAAACGGACGGGCCTGATAATACCCAAACTCTCCAAACGAGTGAGCTCCCCATCTACCTTCTCGAGCAAAGCGTAAGGAACTGGGCGCGCCCGGAAATAGCGCGGCGTGGCTCCTGGTTCAACTTGGATACGGGCTACGGCCCCTTTTATTTTCCCCAAACCAGGCTGGAATACCTCTGGGTATCGTCCTAGCACCTCAGTCAACCCTCCAGAAACTGTTTGGAGGATGTGCTGCCATTGCAACTGCAAATGGCGCAACCAGTCCCGACCCAACAGGCTGGGCCCATGGCCACGCACTACGATAAGTGGGAAACGCCCCTCCTGGCGTCCATAGACAACAGGGGTCATTGTAGTTCCTGCAATGTCCAGTGGTTCCCCCGTGTAGGTGGCCAACCTGGCCTGTGAGTCAGTTAATGTAAGGGTCTGTATACCCTGCTTGATGCGGTCGAATGTCTTCTGGGCGATCACGGAGACCGCTGCGCCAGTATCCAACTCCATCTCCAGCGGGTGGCCATTGACCCGTACTGTCACCTTAATGGGGGCCACACGGGGAGCTGCCACACAATGCAGCTGCAGGCAGTCGTCCTCCGTCTCCACGTCCTCAGGAGTGGTCGCCGCAGGTTCATCCACATGGAAGGTACGGCCTCTGGGCTGGTCCCAATTACGGCCCCTGGGCTGGTCCCAGTTTCGGTCGGAATGACGGCGCCTCTGGCGTCCCCAGGACCGCCGTCCGTCGTCGCCTACAAGTCTGACACGGACCATGGCTCCTCATCCAGTTGGCTCTGGAGAAGGCTCCCTTCGGGGAGGAATGTCCGATGGCCACTGGCGTCGGTCCGGTCGTTGCCTTGCCCAAGGTACCGCAGGAGTGCGGGGGGACGTTTTTGGGCGGAAAGGGTTGCGCCCCAAGGCATGCACTTCCATTCCCTGTAGCTCCTGTACTCCTCGCTCTGCGCTCTCTCGGGACAAGACTATTTGTATTGCCTGTTGAAAAGTCAATGTTGACTCCGCTAACAACTTTCTCTGGGTTGCTGCATTGTTAATACCGCAAACCAAACGGTCGCGTAACATTTCTGACAAGGTCTCACCATAGTCACAGTATTCCGCAATCCCGCGTAGCCTGGATAAAAAATCGGCAAGGGATTCTCCAGGGGTCCTCTCAGCGGTATTAAACCGGTAACGCTGGACTATCGTGGACGGGGTTGGGTTAAAGTGTTGCCCCACTATATTCACAAGTTCGTCAAACGTTTTGGTGTCCGGCGCTGCTGGGTACGTAAGGCTCCTAATCACCCCAAACGTATGCGGCCCGCAGGCGGTGAGCAATATGACCACCTGGCGCTCGTTTTCAGTGATATTGTTTGCCCGGAAATAGTAACGCATCCGTTGTGTGTACTGGTTCCAGCTTTCCAGCGCAGCATCGAAAACATCCTAACGTCCGTACAGAGGCATGGTATAATAGAAAACAACTTCCAAACTGTATCCAACAAAAATCCAGGGAGGTGGCTTCAGCAGTGTAGACAGCTATTCACTTTCACCCTTGTCGCCAGTTTTGTAAGGGCCACGAAGAATCCAGCACGAGTTTACCCGTTGTGAGTCCGCCCCGCTCCCGCTGCCGGCGAGGAAGGAGAATTTGGTGCTGGGCCCAATCTCCCGTCCACTGCAGTGGGATCGGAGAATCCCACCGCAGCAGAGACAACCACATCTCCTCCGATCGGCAGCTACCCCACCCTGTCCCACCTCTCCATACACCCCCCAGCCCACCCACCCAACCCCTTCCCCCATCACCGCTCACATCCTCCTCTGACCCTCCTCCCTTCACTATCCACCACCCCAGCTCCCCGCCCTCCGAGGGTCCGACCAGCGTCACTACAGTGTGCAGGCCCTGGGTTGTGTGAGATCTTGGGAAGGAGTGGTCTGGGGGAGAGGAGTGCCTCACTTGCTCTTGGGGCATCACTCTGCATTCGGGGCTGCCTTGGTTGTCCCTTGCCGACCCCCGCCTGGGAGATTGCCTCTCTTACACCTCCCCAGCTAGCTCCATCGCCCTCTGCTGGTCGGTGGTGAGAGTCCGGAGGTCCGGCGGGCCCCTTCCGGTCCTCTGGGTAGCACGGCAGCATTGTGGTTAGCACTGTTGCTTCACAGCTCCAGGATCCCAGGTTCGATTCCGGCTTGGGTCACTGTCTGTGTGGAGTCTGCACATCCTCCCCGTGTGTGTGTGGGTTTCCTCCGGGTGCTCCGGTTTCCTCCCACAGTCCAAAGATGTGCAGGTTAGGTGGATTGGCCATGATAAATTGCCCTTAGTGTCCAAAATTGCCCTTTGTGTTGGGTGGGGTTACTGGGTTATGGGGATAGGGTGGAGCTGTTGACCTTGGGTAGGGTGCTCTTTCCAAGAGCCGGTGCAGACTCGATGGGCCGAATGGCCTCCTTCTGCACTGTAAATTTTATGATAATCTATGATAATCTCTCCCGCTCCCAGTGATTATCGGCCATCATTTCCCAGGGAACAAATCAAGGACATGGCGAGACCCGTGGACGCGAGTTACACGGGGTGGGGGGGGGGGGATTGTAGCTGGTGGCCTGTGTGTGCAAGGCACCTGGCCAAAGAGGACAATACAGGTGTTGGGGTTTGGTGCTGTGGTGATACGCATCACTGTATATACACAAGGGGTTACTGTAAATACACTACAACTAAGTAACCACTAGAGGGAGCACCAGAGATGTCATGACATGCAGACATACGGCCAATGGGTCATTAGAATAGGACACAACCAATGGGTAACCAGGACACCCAGAGGTGGCATTACCACAAGGGGGCACTTCACAACCCATATAAAAGGACAGGGCACACATGCTCTGCCTCTTTCCACAGACAGACATCTAGAGAGTTAGACAGGGTTGATCAGCAGCATCACCCCCAGCACGTGGCTTCGAGCAAGCTGGCACACTTAGACTGAGTTACTGCAGTTAGATTAGCAGAGAGTCAAAATCATTTAAGAACTGTGTTAATCATTCAATAAACACGTTGAACTCATTTCATAGCCTGGAGCTTCCTTTGTCAAAGCATACATCAAGGAAGCAGCGTAACACAACAGGTGCAGGGTGGGATGTGAGGGAGATGGAGGCTGGTGGGTTTTGATTGGAGGGGGGAGTGCAGTGTGAGGAGTGAGGGGTGGGAGTGATGCCAGGGGAACAGAGGTGGTGACTCACCTGAGCTGCCCTAAGCAGGTCATTCATCTCCTTCCTGCATCATTTGCCAGTCCCCCGGTGAGGCTCGCAGCACTGATCACTTCTGCCACCTCCTCCCAGGCCCGTTCACATCAGCGGGCTGTAACCCCCCCTGCCCACCCTGGGGAAGAGGGTGTCCCACCTCTCCTCCACCGCATCCAGCATTCGATCCAGCTCTGCACCCCGGCACCGGGGGTGGGCAGCTCCAGCTGGTCAAGCTCTCCAGCACCAATTCCGGCCCCAGCGAATCCGACTCCGGCGGGATTGAGACGTTCTCTAGATACACCTGGCTGTCCGGACTCACTCTGGAACCAGCGCCCCCAGCGGGAACAATCCCGGCATCCACACTCAGGTGGGATTCTCTGTCCAGCGATGCTGGAATGGAAAATCGCGATCAGGCGGAGAATTGGGTGCCCAGCCGAAAAGGGGGGGGTGTCTGGGGGGGTGCCCCTCGTGTCTGGGGGGGTGTCTGGGGGGGTGCCCCCCGTGTCTGGGAGTTGTCTGGGGCGGTGCCCCCTGTGTCTGGGGGGTGTCTGGGGGGGTGCCCCCCGTGTCTGGGGGGTGTCTGGGGGGGTGCCCCCTGTGTCTGGGGGGTGTCTGGGGGGGTTCCCCCCGTGTCTGGGGGGTGTCTGGGGGGGGTTTCCCCCCCGTGTCTGGGGGGTGTCTGGGGGGGTGCCCCCCGTGTCTGGGGTGTGTCTGGGGGGGTGCCCCCCGTGTCTGGGGGGGGTGCTCGGACAGTCTTGCCCCATCAGCAGCTGAGCCGTGGGGCTGCGGCTGGGGTGAGGGGGCACCAGCCGGTTCCTCATTGTCTGGTGATTACCCTGCAAGACACAAGGCCAGCCGCATGGTTCGATCGTGGGTGGGGTGGGGTGAGGGGGGCGGGGAGGGGGGGCGCGGGGGGGGGGGGGATGACTCAGGTGCCTTAGGAACATCGCATTGCATTGGGGGCTCACTTGATTGTCCCGTGCTGACCTCCGCCTCTCTGACTGCCCGCTCTCCAGCCCGCCAACCTGATCCAACGCCCTCTGCTCCGCGGCGGTGAGGGGCCCCAGGCCCGGTGGGCCCCCTCCGGCCCTTTCCCACTCTCGACGGGTGTGGTGCACCCGGTGATGGACTATCAGCACGCCCTGAATTGCTCCGGGACCGGGGCTGTCACCGGGACTGGGGAACACCCGCTGTTCACGTCCCGGCGACGGCGCTCCGTCTCCCAAACGGAGAATCCCGCCCAGCGTTTCACATTTTTTAAATGATCCTGAGCGGGATTCTCCGGTATCTCAGCCGGGTGTTTCTGGGCGGCGCCCTGCTCGCTCGCCGGCGGCGGGATCTCTGTGGGATTCTCCGGTATCTCAGCCGTGTGTTTCTTGGCGGCGCCCTGCTCGCTCGCCGGCGGCGGGATCTCTGTGGGATTCTCCGGTATCTCAGCCGGGTGTTTCTGGGCGGCGCCATGCTCGCTCGCCGGCGGCGGGATCTCTGTGGGATTCTCCGGTATCTCAGCCGTGTGTTTCTTGGCGGCGCCCTGCTCGCTCGCCGGCGGCGGGATCGCTGTGGGATTCTCCGGTATCTCAGCCGGGTGTTTCTGGGCGGCGCCCTGCTCGCTCGCTGGCGGCGGGATCGCTGTGGGATTCTCCGGTATCTCAGCCGGGTGTTTCTGGGCGGCGCCCTGCTCGCTCGCCGGCGGCGGGATCGCTGTGGGATTCTCCGGTATCTCAGCCGTGTGTTTCTGGGCGGCGCCCTGCTCGCTCGCTGGCGGCGGGATCGCTGTGGGATTCTCCGGTATCTCAGCCGTGTGTTTCTCGGCGGCGCCCTGCTCGCTCGCCGGCGGCGGGATCGCTGTGGGATTCTCCGTTGGCGGTATTCTCCGTCGATGGGATACTCTTGCCCTGCCCGCAGCGCACCCTCGCCCGCGCGTTTCCCGACAGCGTGGGGTTGGCCCACAATGGGAAACCCCATTGGCCGGCTGCGGGAACGCAGAATCCCGTGCAGTCTTCCCGCCGCTTGTCACTGGTCCCATTGTGACCACCCCACACCGGGCCCTCCTTTATTTATCATCGTCTCCATTGTAATAATCAGGAAGCCACATCGTCCTCACTCAGTGCTTTCACCTTCATCCCTACTTTTAATGATTTGTGGTCCAATCCCTTTACTTTGTTGCTTCCAATAGAAACCTGGCTAGGAAAACTGGGAAGAGTTTTAGTGGGTGAGATTATCACACCCGCATCAATGTTTTACTCCATTTCTATCAACAACCGTGATTTATATTTTTTGACAGTTGTTTTAGAAGCTAAGTGTCATCCCCCACAGTTGGTAACAGCGATGGTTAATTTACTGCACAGTGTGACATCCTGTGTCCAGGAATGAATGTTAACCCTCCCCGGTCGGTCTATGTTACTCAGGAAGCAAATGAAAGCGGAGATGCGCTGATGGGGTTTATTGGTGTCTGCTGCTCGACTCGGTCTGCTCTCCAGTTCAAACTCTTGCCCACAGCTGGGGTAATGAAATGTCTGCCCCTGAGCTCCCCAGGATGTTGCTTTGTTTTTCACAGGTTAGCTGTGTGTACCGAGTGGCTTCCCAGTTACAGGACAAAGCTATCCAGCCGCTTGAGGTCAATCGCTTGTTTTAAAGTTACCTTGTCACGGGCTAATCTTAATTATTCACGCATTATTACCATTATCCTGTCTGTCTCACACATAAATAAGCCCGGGATGGGCAGTTATTTCTCAGTAGATGGTCCTGTGCCATTAATTCCCAGTGAAGTTTTAGAGGTGCATTTAATTCGAACCTTTCATCCACCCCCTGCTCCTGTCCGGATGATTAACTGGCACCAGTGGGTGGATCTTGCACCCAGAGCTGTAGAATAGCTGTGTTAACTTAAACACGGGAACAGTAAGTAAATATTACAGAGGCAGTGTTTAATTAAATGGGTGTTTCCTGCCCCCCCCCCCCCCACCAATTCTGCTTCTCTCTGATGTGTTAGGCAGGTTGGTTCGATGTGGACTGCACTCGATGCAGGGAAGTTAGAAACAGACGTCTAACACAGGAGAAGATACAACGCTGTTTTATTCATCTAGATGAACTGCTGTACATATTCAGCTGTGGGTAGACACTATACTGATCTGACTAGTGACCTTGTAGTAGCCTGACCAGACGTACTAGCTACCGCATGGTGTTTGCACTGTGCTAGCTCGTGGACTCTGACTGTCTCAGTGGCTGGGTCCCGAGAGAGCGGGAAACCTAGTGCCCTCTGGCTTTATAGTGGTAGTGTCCTGTCTGGTGATTGGCTGCACTGTGTTGTATGCTTACTGGTCATCCTATGTGTCAATCACTGCCTGTCTGCATCTCATTATATACATGAGTGGATATTATGACATATCCCTTTTTTTTGAGTTAAATAAATACTGAGGTATGTATATATATATATATATGCCTGACTATATACAAACGGTGATTGAACAAACGTATATACATGGGAAGGTGTCGATAGTGCAGATACATGGCAAACTAAGCAATATTTACAAGAGTTAAGTCGATGGATTCAGTCGCAAAAATTTACAAAAGTTAAGTCTACAGATTCAGTCTTAGTGGCGGGCGGCGAATCACGCGGCTGGGATCCGGAGAATCCTGGCACCGGGAAACCCGCTCCACCGGGAATCATGCGGCTGGGATCCGGAAAATCCTGGCACCGGGAAACCTGCTCCGACGGGAATCACGCGGCTGGGATCCGGAGAATCCTGGCACCGGGAAACGCGCTCCGCCGGGAATCACGCGGCTGGTATCCGGAGAATCCTGGCACCGGGAAACGCGCTCCGCCGGGAATCACGCGGCTGGGATCCGGAGAATCCTGGCACCGGGAAACGCGCTCCGCCGGGAATCACGTGGCTGGGATCCGGAGAATCCTGGCACCGGGAAACGCGCTCCGCCGGGAATCACGCGGCTGGTATCCGGAGAATTCTGGCATCGGGAAACGCGCTCCGACAGGAATCACGTGGCTGGGATCCGGAGAATCCTGGCACCGGGTAACGGCGCTCCGCTGGGAATCACGCGGCTGGGATCCGGAGAATCCTGGCACCGGGAAACGCGCTCCGACGGGAATCACGCGGCTGGGATCCGGAGAATCCTGGCACCGGGAAACGCGCTCCGCCGGGAATCACGCGGCTGGAATCCGGAGAATCCTGGCACCGGGAAACGCGCTCCGCCGGGAATCACGTGGCTGGGATCCGGAGAATCCTGGCACCGGGAAACGCGCTCCGCCGGGAATCACGCGGCTGGTATCCGGAGAATTCTGGCATCGGGAAACGCGCTCCGACGGGAATCACGTGGCTGGGATCCGGAGAATCCTGGCACCGGGTAACGGCGCTCCGCTGGGAATCACGCGGCTGGGATCCGGAGAATCCCGGCACCGGGAAACGCGCTCCGACGGGAATCACGCGGCTGGGATCCGGAGAATCCTGGCACCGGGAAACGGCGCTCCGCCGGGAATCACGCGGCTGGGATCCGGAGAATCCTGGCACCGGGAAACGCGCTCCGCCGGGAATCACGCGGCTGGGATCCGGAGAATCCTGGCATCGGGAAACGGCGCTCCGCCGGGAATCACGCGGCTGGGTTCCGGAGAATCCTGGCATCGGGAAACGGCGCTCCGCCGGGAATCACGCGGCTGGGATCCGGAGAATCCTGGCACCGGGAAACGGCGCTCCGCCGGGAATCACGCGGCTGGGATCCGGAGAATCCTGGCATCGGGAAACGACGCTCCGCCGGGAATCATGCGGCTGGGATCCGGAGAATCCTGACATCGGGAAACGGCGCTCCGCCGGGAATCATGCGGCAGGGGACCGCCCTCCGGAGAATCCCGCCCACTTTCCTGCCAACGGGAGAATCCCGCCCACTTTCCTGCCAACGGGAGAATCCCGCCCATTTTCTCCTTATTTACTCTGTGGCTTTGAACAGCTCGATTAAATCTCCTCCTTAACCTTCTCTGCTGTGAGGACAATCGCAGCTTCTCACTGAATGGTTTTTCCATTCTGCGGATCAGACACATTTGTCCCTTTACCACTCCGGAGTGTGTTGCTCTGTGTGTGTGTGTGTGTGTTTGGATTTAGTTTTGAATCGATTGGTCCAAGTGGAAGTGGATCTGGGCCGAGACCACTTTTCAATCTGTCCCAGCTCAGAGCTGTGGTTTGACTGGACAGAGTCTGAAATCTAACACCGTCTGCTGGAGCTGAATCTGCCTGTAAACCACCTTCACTGGCAACTCCAGACTGATGTCTGAGAGAGGGAGAGAGAGAGGGAGGGAGAGAGAGGGGGTGGGAGAGAGAGAGGGTGGGAGAGAGAGAGAGAGAGGGAGGGAGAGGCAGAGAGAGAGGGACAGAGAGAGAGAGAGGGAGGGAGAGAGAGAGACATAAAGGGATAGGGCGAGAGAGGGAGGGAGCGAGACAGAGAGAGAGAGGGAGGGAGAGAGAGCGGGCGGGGGAGAGAGAGAGAGACATAGAGAGAGGGACAGAGAGAGAGAGAGGGAGGGAGAGAGAGAGACATAGAGAGAGAGAGAGAGGGACAGAGAGAGAGAGAGGGAGGGAGAGGCAGAGAGAGAGGGACAGAGAGAGAGAGAGGGAGGGAGAGAGAGAGACATAAAGGGATAGGGCGAGAGAGGGAGGGAGCGAGACAGAGAGAGAGAGGGAGGGAGAGAGAGCGGGCGGGGGAGAGAGAGAGAGACATAGAGAGAGGGACAGAGAGAGAGAGAGGGAGGGAGAGAGAGAGACATAGAGAGAGGGAGAGAGAGAGGGGGAGAGAGAGAGAGGGCGAGAGGGAGAGACATAGAGAGAGGGAGAGAGAGGGGTTAGAGAGAGGGAGACAGAGAGAGAGAGACAGAGGGAGACACAAAGAGGGAGGGAGAGAGGGAGTTTGAGAGGGAGGGAAAGAGAGGGAGGGAGAGAGGGAGTGAGAGAGGGAGGGAGAGGGAGAGAGAGAGGGACAGAGGGAGAGAGACAGAGAGAGGGAGAGATAGGTGGAGAGAGAGAGGGAGAGAGAGACAGGGAGAGGGAGTGAGAGAGGGAGCGAGAGAAAGAGGAGAGACAGAGAGGGGGAGAGCGAGAGGGAGAGAGAGAGACAGAGAGAGGGAGAAAGAGAGAGAGAGAAGGAGTGTGGTGAACCACTGTAATGTGAGATGTAAGGTAGGACCTGCACTACAGGTTCGCTGGTAGCTCCTGCCGGCTGGCTCTGCCCGCGGAGAACTGTATAAATATGCATGTCCTCCAGTGCCCTGCCATTTCGCCAGCTGCAGCAGGAGGCCACACATCTGACTGTAATAAAGCCACAGTTGTACCCAATCTGCGTCTTTGTGCAATTGATTGCACATCAATTTATTACAGTCAGATTGTCCACAGAATGGATATCCGAATTAAGCCCGATCGCCTGCAGCTGGATCCGCACTCGCCCGATGCCAGGAAAGACTTTACTCACTGGCTGGCATGTTTCGAGGTCTACATTAACGCGGCGGACCCCGCGCCAACAGAGGCTCAGAATATAAACGTCCTGTACTCCAGACTGAGCTCCAGCGTGTTCCCGTTGATCCAAGACGCCACGAATTACACAAAAGCAATGGAACTCCTTAAGGAACACTACGCGCAGAAGGCGAACACGCTCTTCGCCAGGCATGTACTCGCCACCCGCTCGCCACTACCTGGTGAGTCCATCGAAGACTTCTGGCGCGCCCTAATTCCACTCGTCCGGGACTGTGACTGTCAGGCCGTTACGGCCGCTGAACACGCGAACCTCCTCATGCGCGATGCTTTCGTGACGGGGATTGCGTCGGACCGCATCCGAGAACGATTACTGGAAGGGGCCATGCTCGAACTGGCGGAGACGAAAACCTTGGCGCTCTCCCCTCTAAACCAAGGGTCTGGTTTAGCACGCTGGGCTAAATCGCTGGCTTTTAAAGCAGACCAAGGCAGGCCGGCAGCACGGTTCGATTCCCGTACCAGCCTCCCCGAACAGGCACCGGAATGTGGCGACTAGGGGCTTTTCACAGCAACTTCATTGAAGCCTACTCGTGACAATAAGCGATTTTCATTTCATTTCATTTCATGACGGTCGCATCCTGTCACGTACAATCGTACCCCTCCCGCCGTGCTGCCCACCCTTCTCCTCCTTCCTACCCCTCCTGGACCCCGCCGACGACCTCCTCAGCCGGGCCCCTGCCTTCCCAATACGCCTGCGCCGCACGCCGATCCGCGCACCCCGGGGGTCCCCGCTGCTACTTCTGCGGTGAGCAGAAGCACCCCCGCCAACACTGCCCGGCCCGCACTGTCGTTTGTAAAGCCTGCAGTAAAAAGGGCCACTTCGTGGCTGTGTGCCAGGCCCGCGCAGTCGCTGCGATCGCGCCCGCTATCGCCCCCCCCCCCACGCCAGACGCACAATGGGAGCCGCCATCTTCTCCTCCCGGGTCCATGTGCGGCCAATGGGCGTCGCCATCTTGTCCCCCTTCGGCCATGGGCGCCCCATGGGTCCCGACCCTGCAAAGTGCACACCATGGGCGCCGCCATCTTGGCCCCCACAGGTTCACCAGACATCCCGATATCGGAACCGCACACGCTCGCCACCCAAAGCATCCGATGGCTACCCGCAGCTCGCTTCGATGACGCTGGACCAATCTCGCCCGCACAACCTGGCCACCGCGTCGACAACGGTTAAAATCAACGGCCATGCGACCTCGTGCCTGCTGGACTCCGGGAGCACCGAAAGCTTTGTTCACCCAGATACGGTAAGGCGCTGCTCGCTCGCGGTCCACCCAGCCAATCAAAGGATCTCCCTCGCCTCCGGATCCCACTCCGTCCCGATCCGAGGCTTTTGTACAGTCACCCTCACGGTCCAGGGCGTAGAATTTAGTAACTTCCGCCTCTTTGTCCTTCCTAATCTCTGCGCTGCACTCCTGTTGGGCCTGGACTTCCAGTGCAACCTCCAGAGCCTCACCCTCAAATTCGGCGGGCACTCACCCCCCCTTACCATTTGCGGCCTCGCAACCCTCAAGGTCGATCCCCCCTCCCAATCTAACTGCGGATTGCAAGCCCGTTGCCACTAGGAGCAGACAGTACAGCACCCAGGACAAGACCTTCATCAGGTCTTAGGTCCAGCGGGTGCTTAAGGAGGGTATTATCGAGACCAGCAACAGCCCCTGGAGAGCCCAAGTGGTAGTGGTTAAAACTGGGGAGAAACACAGGATGGTCGTGGACTACAGCCAGACCATCAATCGGTACACGCAGCTCGACGCGTACCCCCTCCCACGCATATCTGATATGGTCAATCAGATTGCGCAGTACCGGGTCTTCTCAACGGTAGACCTCAAATCCGCCTACCACCAGCTCCCCATCCGGAAGTCGGACCGTCCATACACTGCCTTCGAGGCGGACGGTCGCCTCTACCACTTCCTTAGGGTCCCTTTCGGTGTCACAAATGGGGTCTCGGTCTTCCAAAGGGAGATGGACCGAATGGTCGACCAGTACGGTTTGCGGCCACCTTTCCGTACTTAGATAATGTCACCATCTGCGGCCATGACCAGCAGGACCACGATGCCAACCTCGATAAATTCCTCCGCACTGCCACTCTTCTCAACCTGACCTACAACAAAGAGAAGTGTGTGTCCAGCACGACCCGGTCAGCCATTCTCGGCTATATAGTCCAAAACGGACTTCTCGGGCCCGACCCCGACCGCATGCGCCCCCTCATGGAACTTCCCCTCCCCCACTGCCCCAAGGCCCTCAAACGCTGCCTGGGGTTCTTTTCCTACTACGCTCAGTGGGTCCCAAACTATGCGGACAACGCCCGCCCACTCATTCAGTCCACCCAATTCCCCCTCGCGGCCGAGGCACAACACGCTTTCGCCCGCATCAGAGCAGACATCGCCAAGGCCGGGATGCGCGCAGTGGACGAGTCACTGCCTTTCCAAGTAGGAAGCGACGCTTCAGACGTCGTCCTTGCCGCCACTCTAAACCAGGCAGGCAGACCCGTGTCATTCTTTTCCCGCACCCTTCATGCCTCTGAAATTCGACACTCATCCATCAAAAAGGAGGCCCAAGCTATCGTTGAAGCTGTGCGGCATTGGAGGCATTACCTGGCCGGTAAGAGATTCACTCTCCTCACTGACCAACGGTCGGAGCCTTCATGTTCAACAACACACAGCGGGGCAAGATCAAAAATGATAAAATCTTGCGGTGGAGAATCGAGCTCTCCACCTATAATTACGAGGTCTTGTATCGCCCCGGCAAACTCAACGAGCCCCCAGACGCCCTCTCCCGAGGGACATGTGCCAGCGCACAAGTGAACCAACTCCGGGCCCTACACGACAGCCTTTGTCACCCGGGGGTCACTCGATTGTACCATCTGGTCAAAGCTCGCAATCTGCCCTACTCCGTCGAGGAAGTAAGGACAGTCACCAGGGACTGCCAGGTCTGTGCGGAGAGCAAGCCGCACTTCTACCGGCCGGACCGTGCGCGTCTGGTGAAGGCTTCCCGCCCCTTTGAACGCCACACCGTGGATTTCAAAGGGCCCCTCCCCTCCACCGACCGTAACACGTACATTCTCAGTGTGGTCGCGTGTCCTGAAGGCCGCCTTGGAGAACGGACATCGCGCGACAATCACCAGGCAGGAATGTTCCCTTCCAGTCGGGGAACACTTCAGCAGTCAAGGGCATTCAGCCTCTGATCTCCGGGTAAGCGTTCTCCAAGGCGGCCTTCAGGACGCGCGACAACGCAGAATCGCCGAGCAGAAGCTTATAGCCAAGTTCCACACACACGAGTACGGCCTCAACCGGAACCTGGGATTCATGTCGCATTACATTCATCCCCCACCATCTGGCCTGCAAAATCCTACCAACTGTCCTGGCTTGACACAATTCACACCTCTTTAACCTGGGGTTACCCCCACCTCTGGATCTGTAAAGATCTAATCACCTGCTAATGGTCGCATTCCTAGCATTGTCTGGCATCTTTGAATTTGTCTATATATGTGTTTCTGGAACATACCTCTTCATTCACCTGAGGAAGGAGTAGCGCTCCGACAGCTAGTGACATCGAAACAAACCTGTTGGACTTTAACCTGGTGTTGTAAGACTTTGTACTGTACATCCTCAGTGACAGGGGATCCTCATTCATGAGCAATGAGCTGCGTCAGTTCCTGCTGAGCAGGGGTATCGCCTCCAGCAGGATGACCAGCTACAACCCCTGGGGAAACGGGCGAGTAGAATGGGAGAATGGGACGGTTTGGAGGGCCGTCCAGATGTCCCTACGGTCCAGGAACCTCCCAGCCTCTCGCTGGCAGGAGGTCCTCCCTGACGCTCTGCACTCCATCCGGTCACTATTGTGCACCGCCACTGAATAACACACCCCATGAGCATGTTTTTACCTTCCCCAGGATGTCCACATCCGGGTGTCGCTCCCGACTTGGCTCGCTGCTCCAGGACCGGTCCTTCTCGTAGGCATGTTCGACTCCCCAAGGCGGACCCCTTGGTGGACAGGGTTCACCTGCTCCACGCCAACCCTCAATATGCCTACGTTGAGTTCCCGACGGCCGCCAAGATACTGTCTCACTCAGGGACCTGGCACCGTCAGGTTCCACCCCAACACACACCCCCGCCAATGCGCCCCCCCCCCCCACCTCCCACCGCGCCGCCAATATTTACCCACCAGACCGCCGCCCCCTCCCCTTTTCCGCACAAGAGGATGAAGAGGACTTCGGCACGCTCCCGGAGTTCCCCAATGACTGGCCAGCATCAGCACCGCCATCGGTGCCACCTCCACCACCGCCAGCACCGACTTCGCCGCCACCGTTACGCGCTCCCAACGAAGCACCAAAGCACCGGACCGGCTGAACCTTTGACGGACTCCGGACCGTCAACATGGACTTTTCTTTCCCAACCACTGTACATAATTCCACTAATTGTATATAGTTTCACGTCACCCCCGCCGGACTCATTTTTAACAGGGGGTGAATGTGGTGATCCACTGTAACAGGAGATGTAAGGTAGGGACCTGCACTACAGGTTCACCGGTAGCGCCTGCCGGCTGGCTCCGCCCATGGAGAACTGTATAAATATGCATGACCTCCAGTGCCCTGCATTTCGCCAGCTGCAGCAGGAGGCCACGCATCTGACTGTAATAAAGCCACAGTTGTACCCAATCTGCGTCTTTGTGCAATTGATCGTGCATCAAGTAGAGAGAGAGAGACAGGGAGAGGGAGTGAGAGAAGCAGAGAGAGAGGGAGGGAGAGAGAGAGGGAGGGAGAGAGAGGTGGAGGGAGAGAGGGAAGAGGGAGGGAGAGA